>NW_017678109.1:0-24217 GCF_001879085.1 Nicotiana attenuata
ATGCTATTGTCCGGGTAGATAGGACCCAAAAGCATGTTATACTTGGATTAAATGTGAACCCATGGATAGCCTGAATTGCTTAAATCACATTGAATTAGTGAGTAAATTTCTAAAAGGACTAAACTTCATTTCTTAAAGGTTGTTAAAGGAGAATTGGTATTATTTGGATAATTATTCCCCGATAAATTCTTAATTGGCTACTTGAGCATGTATTTTATGTGTACCTGCGTCACATGCATGATTCGCGAGCAGGGTATGTGTTTATTTATGGAACAGGCCGAACGCCTCGGCAGATTAAATAGATGCATCTATGGTTCGTTCCGTTCGACCCTCGGCAGTGCACAATTTACATTTCTGTTGGATCGGGTCGTCGCCTCGGTGTGATTTGCGTATGTTATTTGTCGCTTGAGAATTTTTAAACGTGAAATTTGCCCGTCGTGGCTTGATATAAATTGAAAAGATAATAAAGAGTAAATCTTGAAAATTCTTTGTTAATTGTTAAAAGGTGTTTACTTGTTTTACAGCTTCGTGAATTAGAACATGCTATATGAACCCATGATTTCCTCACACATTTAGTATATTATTATTGGACCGCTAGTGAGTGTCCAGGTTGACCATCTCGTCTCTACCTCTTCGGGGTTAGGCGGGATACTCACTGAGTACACGTTGATTACGTACTCATACTACACTTCTGTGCATTTTTGTTGCACAGGTATATTTTACACTTGATAGCAACACGGATGATTTGGGGACTAGGTGAGCTGCATTGTTCGAGGCGACCCGCAGCTAGTGTAGTTCCCTTCCCGTACTTTATTTATTTATTTCCGGTCCACTGTACTTCGTACAGATATTGTATTTTATTTTCCTTATCAGTAGTTGCTCATGCACTTGTGACACCGGGTTCTGGGATGGTTTTTCGAAAGATGTGTATTAATAGTTATTTCTTAATTTGAATCGAAACAGAGATTGTTTTATATATGAAAAATGGAAGGAAAACCCTTAGATTTCAAAGGTATTAAAAGAGGATTTAATTGATAATTTAGTTGGCTTGCCTGACAGTGGTGTCCGGCGCCATCGCGACCCGTAGTGGATTTGGGTCGTGACAAACCTCGAGGTTATCTTTGCTTGCTTTAGCCAAGTAGGCTGACAAGGGTCATTTGGGGGGAAGCCTTTGCATGAATCCTCAAGGCATGTTGACTGTAACACCTAAGTATACTGCCAACTTTACTTTGTGCAACTAAAAGGCTGGTAGCAGATTTTGAAATCTTTTCTTGCTTGTTTTGACAAAGACTGACTCAGAGTGAAGGGACACAATGATGTAAAGAAATAATATTAACAAGAAATACCCCTTGTCGGGCGGGAAAGAAGAAAGATGAGTTGATTTTGATTTTTTTTTTTGGTAACTAGCCTTAATGATCATGACAGCATTTTGGACTTAACGGCTTGAGCTATCAAACTGATCAAATATTCCATTTTACCATTCTTATGACCTTTGAAGTCGAGTCTGTTCATGCCAATTCTTTGTATCAGCTTCACGACTCACTTTCGACTAGTGGTGCCCCGAGGAGTTTTCACCAACACGTCTCTCTCATTTATTTATCTCTACTTACCGTCGCCTTACAATGACTGTGAGGGTTTTCACTAGTAAGACTCTCTCATTTTTCTTTTGTTTTTCTTTTTCTTTTGCCTTCTTGTGTGAGAAACTTGATAGTGTTCTATGTCGCGTGACAACCGTTGCTCATTGCATGTTTTCCTTGACATTCTTGAAAGCATATCGGGAGGTCTTTATTTGGAAGGTTTTTGGATAGGGTTGGAAAGAAGGGACGGCATAAGGCTCAAAGTAGACTCAAAATGAGGGGGTTGTAGACTTACAACCTTAGAATCGACTCTTTCAAAAGTGAAATAAAATCTTTGCCCCAGTTTCAGATATTGAGGATTTTTGGATTTTTTTTCTTCTGAATTCTTATTTGGTTGGACAGAACCGTGTGAGGCTGCCTATGTATACTAATTTTTTTAAGGAATCAGGTCAAACGTAGTTCAAACATCTGACCTAACTATTTTGTTTTTTTCATCATTTTTTCTTTTTCTTTGTCTTTTTATTTTTTCTTCTTTTTTTTTTCTTTTGCTTTCAAAAACAAGTTGCCCCAGCTTTTATTTTCTAGGGGCATGGACCTTTGACTGTTCTTTTCTTCTTCTTTTCTTTCTTTTTTTTCACTTGAACTTTCTAAGGGTTGCCCCAGTTTGTATTTCGGGGCATGGACTTTTCTTTTTATTTTTATTTTTTGCACTTATAAATCTAAACTTGATTCCAAAAGAGGGTGGTTAAAGAAAATAACACAGACTCAAAATGGATAACGAAGGGTATAAAGTATTTGGATAGCAGAAAAAGGGCCTCCTAGCCTCAAGAGCGCCAAACAAAGTATCCTTTCGCGATCACAGCATTGATGAACATGTCTATCTTCTTGGTATGTCATGGTCGAAAGGCACTTTCCATCCATTAATGTCAAACTTCCCAACAAGCTTCAATTGATTTTTCCTCAAACCTGACCTTCACAATGATTTGAAGGTAAAGATCATTAACCTCCACGGGTATGACTATTCTAGTTCCACATGAATTTTGCTCGAGCTTAATTCCAAAGTATTTCAACTCTTTTTCATCCTCAAAAGTGTTTTTTTTCTCAGTTATCCAATTCAAGCTTAAATCAATTTTCTAAGATCTGGCTAAAAATTCCGCATGCATGTCATGTCACTAGAACTAGCGGCGAAAGAACTAAGCATGGAATGACACAAAAGGACAAACAATATTTCATTGAGTAAAGGATGGAAGGTTTTAACAACAAGACAAACAACCTAAAACCCAAGCTACAACCCTAAAATAACCAGGATAATGAAAATAGCAACAGAACGGACAAACAAGACTCACATAAACAGAATGGAGGGATAGAAGGGTTTGACTCAATAAAACAAATAAAATCTGGATCACAACCCTGAAATAACCTAGATAATAGGAAAAAAATATCAAAATAAGCTACCAAGATTCCTTCCTAATGAGGAGGGAATGACTTTTCAATTGCTAAGCTTGAAATTTAGCCAGCAATTTGCTCATCAGATCACCAGGGCCTTCTCCAATTTCAATCAGTTTTTCCTGGATCATCCTTTATATTTCTCTTTTCAAATCCCGACAGCTTTCAACATTGTGCCCCTGGGCGTTGGAATGGTATTCACACCTTTTAGAAGGTCCAAAGCTTCTTGCACGTGGGTCCACATAATTTGGAGGAATAGGTGCAATCATGTCATAATGCTATAATTTCTCAAACAAGCTTGCATAGGACTCTCCTATAGGTGTAAAATTATCTTTCAACCTTTATTCCCCTTTATACCCCTAGCTTGGATGTGGGTTATAGGGCACTTGAAAATTTTGTAGAGGCTGGTGGAGATTTTATGATGCTCGTGCTCGCCTTCTGGGGTGTTTTGGTGGCTGGACAACATACTGAGGTGGAGCAACAGAGTATTATGGGTTCTGAGGATAGTAGTGCTCAGGGGAATCATCGAAAACCAGACGAGGCTGGTCATACCTTCGAGACGCTCTCTTAGGACCTGTTCTCGACCTGATGTCATCATGGTTTCTTCATCCTTCTCATTCGTGTCACTAAAATTATCAGATTCAATCTGAACAGCCTGAGTTGCGGCTTTGAGAACTGCTTGACTTATAATTTTGCCTGTCTTAAGGCCATTCTCAACCATTTCCCCAATTTTGATTACTTTCGAGAAGGATTTGCCCACTGTAGAAATCATGTTTTGAAAATAATCTGGCTCTTGAGCCTGAAGGAAGATAGTGATTAGCTCGTGGTCATCCATGGGTGGCTTAACTCTAGCCACTTGCTCTCTCCATTTAATGGCATATTCCCTGAAACTTTCAGTTGGTTTCTTCTTCAGGTTTGAAAGGGAATTGCGGTCTGGGGCTATGTCGATGATGTATTGGAATTGTTTGACAAAGGCCTGGACCATGTCATCCCAGACATACCAGCGAGATGTATCTTGATCCATAAACCATTCAGAGGCTTTCCCCAAGATAAGCCATCAGTAATTTTTCCTTTCCTCCCGCACCTCTTAGTTGATTGCAATACCTTTTCAGGTGGTCTATGGGGTCTCCATGTCCATCATACTTTTCAAATGTGGGAGTCTTGAAACCAGGTGGCAAGTAGACATTTGGGAACGTACATAGATCCCTGAAGGAAATACTCTTCTGACCTGCCAACCTTTCATGTTCTTCAACTATTGTTCTAAGCTTTTCATTCTTTGGGTTATTTCTTCCGATGCCATCTTTCGGGCAGGCTTCTCAATTTGTAGGAAGATCAAATAGATACGAGTCCTACTCAGGAGAGTGGTACTGTTATTGCTGGGTAGCAAATTATGACTCATGAATTTTCCTCTGCACCACCGTCGGCTGTGGGATGGTGAAGACGGGCATAACAATAGTGATTGTCCGATTGGTTATCAATGGCACACTTTGGGAACACGCAACAAAAGTTCCAACTGTAGTCGTACAGTTGGTATAAAGACCAAACTCAGGTGGATAGGATTGATCAGACAATGAGACCGAAATGGTAGTAGTCGAGATGGATGTGAACTCTGGGAAACTATGAATAGAAAAGGGCGGTCCTTGGGCATTGACCCATGCTTGACATATTTCGGTCATTTGCTATTTCAGTATTCTATTTTCCTCAACCACAGTAGACTCTTGTTGAACCCTCTGAGCCTGAGTCTCTTGAGCACTTGTAACAGCTTCGATGTCAGTTGTCAATGGCATTTTTCCGTTAGATCTTGTGTTGCCAGCTTACCACAAACCGACCACCTCAAACTTTCTTTACAAGTCAAAACAAGAGACACGTTAGAATGGACTCAATCGGTCCTTATTATTATCATCATCATTTTTTTATTTTTTAAAAGTGGTTGATCGAATCTGATGTGGGTTGTCTACGTATCTTGTGGGAACATGAATCAGATCATACGCAGTTCGGGAAGATCCGGAATAAAATAAATAGACTAATATTTTTGGATTTTGAATTTATTTCCGAAAGAAAGACTTATGAAGAAGAAAGAAAATATTTTTGGATTTGAATTTGTTTGTTTTTTTTTCTTTGTTTTTGAGAATTTTTTAAAAGAAAAACTTCTAAAGAAGAAAGAAAATACTATTTTTTTTGAATTTTGATTTTGTTTTATTTTTTTTTGTTTGGGAATTTCGAAAGAAAGACTTCTAAAGAATAAAGAAAATATTTTTGGATTTTTAGACTTTTATTTTGAATTTATGAAAGAAAGACTTCTAAAGAAAAAGAAAATATTTTTGAATCTTGAATTTTCTTTTCAATTTTCGAAAGAAGAATGAAATTAGTTTTGGATTTTGAGAAGAATTAAAAGAAAATATTTTTGAATTTTAAAAAATTGGGGTCTAAAAGAAAGATCTTCTAAAGAAGGAAGTAAAGGAAAATATTTTTGAATTTTTTTGAAAATTGTGGGCCGGAACCGATGAAGTTTGTCTATGTATCTCACATCCGGTGAGAATCAGACCAGCGTAGTTCAGCCAAAAGCGGGGAATATCTCAAAATGTTAGTCTATTTTTCAACACCTTTTGAATGAAATCAGACAGAGTTTGATTTTTGAACACATGGATTTGATGATAACTAGGTGAATTTCACTCTCTTATTTTCTTTTTCTTGTCTTTTTTTTCAATTTTTTTTCTATATTCTAAAAGTCAGTCAACATACAAACTGGATCAAACAAATGTACAAAGTAGTACGTAAGATGCATCAGGATGGTCTTTTTTAGTTTCGGGTACACTTGTTCTAGACGGACCCAACCCCTGTGTTGAGTCCCCTAAGTTAAATGCACATGATGCAAACAAACGTACCTACTAGGGATCCGGCATGGGGCTATGTTATTCTAGGTTTAAATCATGGGGGGAGTGTTTTAGACCTGGCTTACCCAAGCGGACGGCTTGAGCCAAGGTGGGGACAATGTACCGGGAGCACAAAAGTCTACCCGGCCTAGTTGCTGATCCAACCTCGTTCTATTTGGTATGACTTCTAACAAAAAAGTGGGCCACGCGTAAGAAGACAATTTAACACAATTCAAATAATATCAAAGGGGTCAATGAGGGGTAATTAGCACATTAGGCCCACAAACACAGTAATATCAACAAACAATAAACCTAAGTACAAATTACGTTACAAGCTCGAATTCTGAACTCTGAACCAAAGATTCTGGATTCTTGTCCCCAGCAGAGTCGCCAGAGCCGTCACACCTCCTTTTTCTCGAGGGATAGGGAGTTGTTCCAATTAAAGTGACATTATTCGAAATGAGATTATTTATTTAATCAGAGTTGCCACATGGAATAATTTATGGTGTCTCAAGTCACCGGTTTATTATAAAATCCCAAATCGAAGAAATTTGACTCTGTTTTAAAGTTTGCGAAAACCAGAAGACCAGGTAAGAAATTCTGTTAACCCAGGAGAAGGTGTTAGGCATTCTCAGATTCTGTGATTTTAGCACGATCACTTTAATCATACATGGCTTAATTAAATTGTTAATTACGCGTTTTAGAACCTATGTGTGTTTTTACCTTTCGACCGCTTTTAAATTGCTTGATTAGTCGTAATTATGAAATTATCTCGATATGAGTCATGCGTACTTGTACTCATTTTGTTTGGTATGTCAAAGTCATGTCACGCGTACGTGTGCACAACTAATAACACTTTATGCTCCTACCGGAAGTAGGAGAGGTGGTAGGTTGCGTAGTTTAGGATCAGTGTCTATACGGGGTTCTTCTTCTCAACCTAGTTCTACTCCTCCATCATCTTCTAGAACTAGGGCTTCTTTTTCACATAAATCTTCTGCTAAAAATAGAGATTCTAGTGAACCAATTCGTGAACCTTCGGTTGATGAGATTATCCCTACTGAACTTTCCTTCTATTCTGATAGAGAATCGATTAGGAGTCAAGTTACTTCTATGACTTCTCATGATCGTGCTGATGTTTACCCCTCCCAGATTACTGAGGGTTTGATTTCTGTTATACGTAGAGACTGTCATTGGAAATTTGACTTCCCAATTCTGGTTCCCAATGAAAACCAAAGGATCACTTCTTTTAAAGCTGGCTTTTCTTTTGTGTATACATATCCCTTCACTTTAGGTTTTAGGCCTCCTATTGACCCAGTCATTGTTGAGTTTTGTCGTTTCTTTGATGTGTGTTTAGGACAGATTGGCCCTATTCTGTGGAGGGCTGTGGCATGTCTTAGGTATTTGGCAAATCTGGCTCAGTTACCCTTACCATCTAATCCATCTCTATTCTCCCAAGTTGTTCCGTCATGGGATTTTTACCCTCGTGGCGAGAAGTAAGAGAGGTTTGGTTAGCCTTGAGGATGATAAAGATCGTGGCTGGTACGCCCGATTCGTTGCTGCCCCCACAAGTGGGTTAGTAGGTGAAGAGAACATGCCCTTCCCTGAGAAGTGGAACTTTGCATGTAAGTTTTCCCTTCAATATTTATTTCTCCACTTTTTTGTAAAGAGCTTGTATTTCTCGTAACAGTTTTACTTTTCTCTTTCAGCAACAATGGGAAATGTTGAGGAGATTCCTGGTTTCCGTGGTTGAGTAGAAAAAGTGTTAACAATTGCTCCTATTGAAGTAAGGTCTTGGAAGTATCTTTCAAATAGATTTAGATGGAAAGTTAAGACTCACGGTAACTTTCTCTTTCACTGCATTGTTTATTTTCGTTCTTATCTTAGAACTTTTTAACCTTTCTCTTTATTAGGGTTTCCCATTCGGGGTGTGAGTGCTGAATCAATTGCTGCCTCAAGGCTCTCTTTAGCAAAAGCTCAGGAAATAATTTGAGTTCTTTATCGAAAAGAAAAGCTGACAGGCCACAGGATCCCGAAGATGAAGAGGAGAGGGATGAAGGCTCTTTGGTTCGTAAGCCACGAGCCAGAAGACGGGTCATATCTAATGATGAAGCTACTCCTCCTCCTCATCCTATTTCTGTGTTTGAGCCTGAAAGTGCTACTTTAGTGAGTTCTGATGAAGAGACGCCTGCAGCACCCCGTGACTCTACCGAACACCTCTTTTCTCGTGGATTTGATGATGAAAATTTTGGCTTAATTTCTAAGGAAGCGCATCTTGCCTGTTTTCCTGTGTCTGATCTAATGGAACCTCAGTTGCCGCTACTGCTCCGCCCGTGGCTATTTTGACTTCTTCGACTGTTCCCACTACCACAACTTCCCGCGCTGAAATTGGCTCTTCTAGTGGAAGTAGGGAAATGAAACAAGTTAGCATTGAGATTCCCTTAGATGGTAACCTTTTGAAGAAATCCGACCAAGCTGACGTGTGGTTAAAACCACTGATAGGCCCCCAAGCGAGAAGTCAAAACTGGAAAGTCATAGCTCTCTAACTTGGATGAATGATATTGTGGATTCTTCCTTGAAGGTATAAACCTCGCCTTTTTATCTTATGTGATTCTTATTTTATCAGTATCACATTTCTTTTTCTTACTATGTAGATCAATCTCATCGGTACGGAGATGATGAAAAGGATCGCCCATACGGAGCAGCTGATGCGTGACTATCATATTGAGGCAGATAATTGGAAAGAGCAGTACGAGAGTCTTCAACATGAAATGGAGGGTTTAGAGGAAAACAAGTGTACCTTGGAGCAGCAAGTTAAGTTTTTGGCAGCAGAACTAGCGGTTGAAGGAGCCTCTTCTAATCAGGCGGGCAAAGACAAGAGTCTTCTTGAATCTTCATTTGCTAAACAGCTTTCTAGAGCTACTGAAGAGATCAGAGGTCTGAAGGACCTATTGAATCAGAAAGAAGTTTATGCTGGTGAGCTTGTTCAAACGCTCACCCAAGCTCAAGAGGATCTTCGAATGTCTTCTGATAGGGTTTGAATTTTGTAGAATTCACTTTCCCCCCTGCAGGCTTCTTATGATGCTGCCTTAACTGAGAAGGAAGAGCTTAGGAATGAGATTGAGCATTGGGAAAGAGACTATGAAGCCCTTGAGGACAAGACTGCCGTTGAAGTAAGTTGGGCTTTTTTGAACGCACGCCATGATACTTTAATGGAAGCAAGCCACAAAGGCTTTGACTTAGCTGCTGAGATTGCAAAGATCAAGGAGACCATTGAGAAAACCCAACAAAGTCAAAGATTTTCTTTACCTGTGACTGACACTCCCGAGGGTGATGAAATTACTCCTGATGAGGCTGGTGTTCAATCTCCTTCCGCTCAAGTTACTCTTCCTGCTTCTGATGATGTCGTTCCTCCTGGTTCAGATTCTGCCCCTTAGTGAAAGTTTGAGAAAATGTGAAGTGTTATTTTGTTGTGTTTTTTTTATTGGTGGAACACTTGGAAGTTTTACCCCTGGTCTCATTTGGGGTGATGTTTGGAAGATCTTGCCCCTAGTTTGTTCGAGGTTTTTTGTAAAGACAATTAGGTTGAAACTAAGTTCATACTTAGTTTTAACTAAGTTATTATAATATTATAAAGTTTTTTGTCCAACCTTTATGATATCCTTATTTCGAGTTTCTGTTTTACTCTCTTAATGGTTTGCCCGTGCCTTTTTCTATATAAGTTTGGGGCTTTATTTTCCACTTAACTCTAACGTTTGGGTTTTTTCTTTACCCTTTGCTATTTTAACTTCTGCATTAAAAATGCTTTGTTAATTTCGTGACTTTTTGGAACAGGCACAAATTATAAAAGAGGGCCCTTTTATATATGACACTTAATGAAGACGTCTCAACTTGATAATGGTATAAACATACGAAAGAAGAAATAGGAATACACATGTTTCTTTGAATAACTTTGAAGAAAGTCTTGTATTATTCGTACTTTAAATAATACTTTACATGTATTTAAGTATCATCCATAACTTTTTCGTAACTGTTTTCTTTGCAAAAGATTTGTGAAAAATTCAAGGGTATATCTTGGAAACCCATGACTAAATATTGCCTTTGACCTATAGAATTGTAAGATTTTGAAATTTACATCTACGAGTGTATTCTTCGTAGGTTTGGATCAGGCTTGGGTTTTTGACTGCTCCTTAGCTTTGCTCTGAACTTTCGATTTGTTGGGTAGACTTTAAGCTTGACTTGAATTCCGTTTTTTCACTTGAATTCCGTTTTTTCCAGTCTTCTTTGCCTTTCTCATATATATAGTCCCCCAAGTGTTTGAGCTTGGAAGCATGAAATCTCGAGCACTTGATTATTCCTTTCATATGGTCCTTGTTCCTGAAAAAGGAAAAACGTACGGGACTCGAAGGCAGATATAATTTAGATGATGACTGCTTAACCCTTTATATTTTTATCAGAAAGGTTGTAACCCTAGACCGGGAATTATATTACTTTCCGCGTGTCTTTCAGGTCTAATATCATCATTTGGAGAGGGATAGCTTTTTTCCTATCATCTAAAATTGTTAGTATAATTTAACTGTACAAAATAAAAATCGTAATTAAGGGGTACCTAACCGTGGGTATTTCCTTTCCTTAGAAATAGTACTTCTTCACATGAACAGCATTCCAACTCGAAGGTAGGACCTTACCATCCATGGTTTCCGACTCATATGCACCTTTTCCAGCGGTACCTTGAACTTTGTAAGGTCCTTCCCAATTTGGACTCAATTTCCCTACATTGGATGCTCTCGTGGATTGGAAAACTTTCTTAAGTGCGTAGTCCACAATCTAGAAGTACCTAAGATGAGCTTTCCGATTGTAATATTGCTCAATAATTTATTTCTGCGCAGCCACCCTTATTGAAGTTGTTTCTCTCCTTTCTTCAAGCAAATCGAGATTTACTCGCATCTCCTCCTCATTTGAGTCTTTGGTTGCTTGCGTGTATCTCGTACTTGGCTCTCCTATTTCAACTGGAATTAAGGCTTCAGCTCCGTACATAAGTGAAAATGGTGTCTCTCCCGTACTTGTTTTTGCTGTTATTCTGTAAGCCCACAAGACTCCAGGTAACACTCCCGTATTATAATAACATTATTTGTTGATTCAGCTTGTCCATTGGCCACAGGGTGATAGGGCGTTGAAGTAATCCTTTTAATTTGCCAACTCTGAAAGAATTCAGTGATTTGCGCACCTACGAACTATGGGCCATTATCACACACGATTTCTTTTGGAACCCCAAACTGACATATGATGTTTCGCCAAATAAAGTCTCTGACCTCTTTCTCCCATACTTGTTTGAAGGCACCTGCTTCTACCCACTTAGTAAAATAATCAGTGAGTACTAATAAAAATGGTACCTTTCCTTTGGCTTGTGGTAGTGGACGCATGATATCCATCCCCCACTTCATAAAAGGCCACGATGAAATAACCGGGTGTAGTAACTCTGCTGGTCAATGCATGTTGTTACCGTATCTTTAGCACTTGTCCCATTTGGCCACAAAATTTTCGGCTTCTTCTTCCATTGTTGGCCAGTAATACCCTGCTCTAATTAGAGTGTTTACCAGGGATCTTCCACCTGCGTGATTTCCATAATGTCCTTCATGTACTTCTCTCATTACATACTCCGTTTGAGAGGGTCCAAGACACCTTGCTAAAGGACCACCGAACATTTTTCGATACAAATTGCCTCGATCCAAACAATAACGGGCAGCCTTTTGATGGAGTGCCTGAGCCTTTTTCTTGTCTTCCGGTAATATTCCATACTGCAAAAAATTGACAATCTCGTTTCTCCAATCCCAGGTTAAATTATTGAAATTTACCTCATTTTATCTTGGTCGAGTGCCGAATGAAACAAATGTATTACGGATGCATTCTCTTCATTTGTTACTTCTGCAGCGGATGCAAGATTAGCCAACGCGTCTGCTTCGGCGTTCTCGTCTCTCGGTATTTGCACGATTTTCCAAGTTTGGAACTGTCTAATAAAATCTCGTGCCTTTTCCAAATAGTGCTGCATCCTCGCCTCTCTAGCTATATATGTCCCCTAAATTTGATTAACCACGAGCTGCGAGTCGCTTTTGGTTATGACCTGCTCTATTCCGAGCTCTCGTGCCAATTCTAAACTTGCAATCACAGCTTCATATTCTGCTTCATTATTAGTAATAGGATGGCATTTTATGGCTTGCCGTATAGTCTCTCCCGCAGGTGGGATTAGGACAATGCCTAAACCCGCTCCTTTTACATTTGAAGAGCCATCGGTAAATATGGTCTAAGTTCCTGGATTAGACCCGTTAAATACCTGCAGTTCTTTTTCTACTTCTGTTACCATCCCTGGGCTAAAATCTTCCACGAAATATGCTAAATCTTGTGATTTCATTGCAGTTCTAGGTTGATAAGTGATGTCATATTCACTTAGTTTTATGGCCCATTTGGCTAACCTACCAGATTAATCTTGCTTATGCAATATATTACGCAAGGGGTAGGCGCTCACTACAGAAATAGGGTGACACTGAAAATAAGGCCTTAGTTTTCTAGATGCCATATCTAATGCTAAAGCAAGTTTTTCTAAATGGGGATATCGAGTTTCGGCATCTAATAAAGACTTACTAACATAATAAATCGGAGATTGTTTACCTTTGTCCTCCCGAACTAATACGGTACTTACCGCCACTTCTAAAACAGCGAGATAGATGAGTAGCCTTTCTCCATCCTTTGGTTTAGCCAGCAACGGTTGATTTGACAAGTACGCTTTTAAATTTTTGAGCGCTTGTTGACATTCTTTAGTCCATTCAAACTGATTTTGCTTTTTCAACACTGAAAAGAACTTAAAACTTTTCTCCGAAGATTTGGAAATAAATCTCCCCAATGTTGTTATCCTACCTGTTAACCTCTATACTTCTTTTTTGCTCGTAAGTATATATGGTATCTCTTCAATAGCTTTAATCTGTGCTGGATTTACTTCAATTCCACGGTTAGAAACAAGGAAAACCTAAGAACTTACCCGACGACACGCCGAATGCACATTTCTTGAGATTTAACTTAATATTGTATTTGCGGAGAATCTGAAACGTATCTGACAGATGTTGAATATGATCCCCTGCCTATTGTGATTTGACTAGCATATCATCGATATAAACCTCCATAGTTTTTCCCAGATGTTCTTGAAACATCTTAGTTACTAGCCTCTGATACGTGGCTCCAGCATTCTTTAGGCCGAAAGGCATTACTTTGTAACAATAAGTCCCCTTGTCTGTAATAAAGGAGGTTTTTTCCTCATCTGAAGGATCCATTTTTATTTGATTATAACCTGAATAGGCGTCTAAAAAATTTAATTGTTCGTGTCCTGCAGTAGCATCAATTAGTTGATCTATGTGCGGTAATGGGAAATAATCTTTAGGGCAAGCTTTATTCAAATCAGTATAGTCTACACAAACTTGCCACTTACCATTCTTTTTGGGTACCACTACAGTATTAGCTAACCAATTAGGATATTTTACCTCGCGGATAGACTCGATTTTTAAAAGCTTTTGTACTTCATCCTGAATCACCTGGTTTTTGATGGATCCTTGCTTCCTTTTCTTCTGTTTGATAGGTGGATATGTCAGATCATCATTCAGCTTATGGATCATCACCTCCGGTGGTAGACCTGTCATATCTGGATGGGACCAGGCAAAGCAATCTGCATTAGCTTTTAAAAATTCAATTAACTTACTTTTCATTTCTAGGCTGAGGTTGGTTCCGATGTAGACTTTTCTGTCTGGCCAATGCACAAACAACAACACTGCTTCCAGTTCCTCTATTGTTGTTTTGATGTTTTCATTTTCTTCTGGTTCTTGAATAGTATCAGGCCTCGAGTCCACATCCGTTTGTCCATCTGCAGTTGAGGCTTGTGTTGCTAAACCCTCAACTGTATTCTGTAATTGCTATGCAACGTCATTTTTTACGCTTGAATCTGCCGCGGATTTAATGCTTCGGGAAGCCTGTTGATCACCATGGATTTGTCTTATTCCCCATTGCGAAGGGAACTTGATTACTTGATGTAAGGTAGAAGGAACAACATCCATCTCGTGAATTCAATGTCTGCCAAGAATCATATTGTACGCCATGTCCATATCTATTACTTAAAATTTAGTGTCTTTGACTACTCTTTCTGCGAATGTGGTGAGTATTATCTCCCATTTTGAAACAACGCTCGAGTAGGGGTGTTCATATTTCGGTTTGGATCGGTTTTTCCCTAAAAAGAAACCAAACCAAGTAAGTCGGTTTTCCAAATATTAGAACCAAACCAAACCAATTAAGTCGGTTTTTTCTCGATTCGGTTTATGTCAGTTTTTCGGTTTTTTTGGTTATTTGTCGGTTTTTTCTTAAATATAAGACATACACTACCAAATACACATTTCGGCGACCACATTTTCAATGTAACACTATCAAATCAATTGCCCTTTGAGAAATCTATTATTTACCAAGATATATTGATGATAATTGAATCAAATAGTGATGAATAATTTAAGGACTCAATTAAAAATATATTATTTTTAACATGAAATATATTCTTACACTTAACAAAAGAAAACTACCAATTAAACTAGAATGTAAAGGTAAAGAACTGTACTAAAAGTGCAAACGATTAATATTTGCTATAAAAGTTTTAAAACTTTGTATAAAAGTATACATATATAAAGGTGTAATAATAAATTTAAAATAGCTACTCCTATATTCGTTTTGGTTCGGTTTTTTTTTAATTAAAACCAAAACCAAATAAAATTTGATCGGTTTTTAAATTTCAAAACCAAAACCAAACCAAACCAAAAAGTATCGGTTTTTTTGGTCGGTTTGGTTTGGTTTTCGGGTTTTCGGATTTTTGTGAACACCCCTACACTCGAGTTATCAAAACCAGACAAGGTACGTGCTTTGGGTACCAATTTACCATTGACTTGCATCTCGTTTACCACTCTTAGCAGAATGATATTTACAGAGCTACCTGAATCAATCAAATAATGTACAAGTAAGGATATTACTAGTGCATCATTCGGTGGGATCAACACGCCATCTGCGTCTACAATATCAATGTTATATTGTCTTCTTCCAAAACTTGGCGAATTCGCTTCCCATGGGTAACTGTGATTTTTGACACCTTTTTTGCTGTCGTATATGTTATGTTGTTGACCTCCTTTCCGCCGCTTATGACATTCACTGTTCTATTTGGCGATGTAGGTTTTGGTGGCTCCTGCCTATTCTTCATATATGCTTTCTTACCTTTCTCACAATTCGGTTAAGTAACCTTGCTTTAATAAATGCTCGACTTCACCTTGTAGCAGTATGCAATCTGTTGTTTTGTGACCGTGATCATTGTCAAACTCGCACCAGAAATCGGGGTTTCTCCTGTTCAGGTTTGATCTCATTTCTTTTGGCCACCGCAGTTTATCTCCATTGCTTCTTAAAACAGCTACCAACTCAGACGTGCTAACATTGACGTTGTAACCACCAATCTTTGCTTTTGAACTTCTGTCGTTGTCTCTCAAATCACGCGTATCTTTCTCTTTTCCGAACCTGGACGACGAACCCGAACCTCTGTCCCTTGACCTGGAATCATACCTGGGGTTTTCTTGTTTTGAACGTGAATCCCTTCCTGCTGGTCCCATATAAGGTTCGTATCTGTTTTTACCGGATATTTTTTTAGTTTCTGGTCGTCTTGAACTTACTCTTCCATCTCTCCGGGACTGAGTGATAGTGTCTTCTTCTATCCGCAGCTTCGTGCTGTACCTGTTGTAAACATCATTCCAAGTTGTCGCAGGAAATTCTCGTAAGCTTTCTTAAAGTCTCCTCGTGGATTTTGAGCTTTTTTCATTTAAATTGCTTGCAAATGCCATAGCCGCCCAATTGTCAGGTACACGTGGTAGTATCATCCTTTCACGTTGGAACCTATCTACAGATTCCCTGAGTAACTCCGTATCTCCTTGTTTTATTTTGAAGATGTCTTCCATCCTCTTCTTAACTTTCTGAGCTCCCAAATGTGCTTTTATAAACGAATCTGCAAGCTCAGCAAAAGAATTAATAGAGTTTTCAGGTAGAAGAGAATACCATGTTAATGCTCCCTTTGTGAGCGTTTCACTGAATTTTTTGACTAGTACTGATTCAATCTCTTAGTTAGTCAAATCGTTGCCCTTTACGCTAGTTGTAAATGCAGTCACATGATCTCGAGGATCGGTTGTCCCGTCGTACTTTGGGATATCGGGCATTTTAGACTTCTTCGGAATAGGAAAAGGAGGGGCACTTGGCTTCCAAGGTTGTTGAGAGTATTTGTCCATATCCACTCCTTTGATTATAGGTGGAACACCAAGTATCTGTTCTATGAGTTCGCTCTGCTCCTTGAGCTGTTTCTGCAAAGTTAGTACTAAATTTTGTACATCAGAATTAACTGGGATACCTGACCCTCCATCGCGAGATTCGCTGGGAGTTCCTCCGCTGCCCGAACTAGCAAGCCATGAGCGTGGATTCTCTATGGTCGCGGTGTTGTTTGGAGGTGGAGTTGGTGGTACCGTTGGTAACCCACTAATAAAGGCTTTTAGAGCATTGCTGAATTGTTCTGTAATTAACTGTTTCAATGCTGCATCGATATCTTGATCGTCCCCATATTGATCATTCACATGCGATTCAGATCTATGAGGTGTCCCTTCTCGAGATTGTCGAGGAGAGTTTTGTGGTGAGGGGATTGGAGTTCCATCTCCTTGTTGATTATGCCAATTCAACTGTTGCTGATCTTGTGGGTTTTGTAAGTTTTGTTGGTTGTTGTCGTTGACGTTTGACATGATTTTTTTGGCAGAAGAATGGATTTGGAAAGTGAAAAGATTATCAGATTCCCGGTAACGGAACCTATTTGCTTAACTAGAAAATAGGAATTTCGGTCAAAGCTTATTTTTAGAAGCACTAGGGTTACTGATAATCAAGAGAAGGAATATTCTTGTAATAAGAAAGGAAAATTAGGGTATGAAATAGCAAAGAAATCAATATAAAGCAAAAGTAAATAATTGTATCCAATAATAATCAGAACGTATCTACAAATGACATTTTTCTTCTTTATATATTCGTCTCTAGGTACAACGTCTTTTCCCCTTCATAATTCAGTCATTATAAGCATTAATGACATTAATGGAACGTTATAATTGGTAACCGTAACTGTTTCGTGAAGATTCTGTAACGTTTGTAATCATTCATGCTCATTAATTGCAGACCAATGAATCTAACCTTTTTCCTGTCTTGGTTCATTCCGCCGGAGTCTCTTCAAATTACTAAAGAGACTCGAGCAACCGTTTCTTCTCGTCTCTCAAACATTTTGCTCGTACCTATTAAGACCCACGCCTTTTTTAGTATTCTTTTCCATCTATCACTTTTCTAATGATCCACGTGTCTTTCCATGTCAGCCACATAATTAATTCCACGTTTAATATTTATTTTCCCCAATACAAATAGAGCATGGCTTTTGCAGCTGGATTTCAAGGTGTTTTAAGGTGAGTTTTTGAGTAAGAATGGTGAAGAAAATGGTCATATCCAAGGTTCTTTCATGGTGGTTCTAGGTTGAGATTTTATGGAGGAAGAAGAGAAAGGTTTTGATTGTTATCTCGATCCCTCCCTGTTTTTCGTCTCAAGATCTTCCTCCTCTCTTTTTCGTTTTTTGTGTGAGTAAGAATGGTGAAGAAAATGGTCATATCCAAGTTTTTGAGTAGGCGTGTCCCTTAAATTATGGAAAGTTGTTACGGAGATAAGGTGAAATCTTTGGCACTGGCAATTCTTCATTGGCTCTGCCTTTTTTTTGTTGATTTTCTTTTCTTTTTTTTTTTTAGTTAATAAAATAAAATACTACTCCTACTGGATTAATATAGAAAGATAAAAAATGCTAACTACTCAAAATTCATTTATTAAAATCCTTAACTTGAAAAAGAGAGAGTAGACCCTTTAAAGACATATTTTCGGAACCTTTTTCTTTCTTTTGAGAACAATAACACAATTAATATGTAAACTTGTGAATATTTTTGTGACATAAATATGTTCAATTTATCTAAAATAAACCTATAAAAAGGTGAAACAAAACTAAAATATTAAGATTAAACTTAAAAACTATTTAAATACTAAAAATTGAGTGAAAATCCAAATTAGGTGCTATACCCAAAATGTCAAGCATTTTGTTGATTCATACCGTATGAATCAACCGCCCCGCACCCGCACCGTCCGCCTACCATTACTATTCATACGATTATGTTCCTCTAGAAGCATTTTGTTGATTCATACCGCATGAATCAACCGCCCCGTACCCGCACCGCTCCACCTGCCATTTCTATTCATACAACTATGTTCCTCTAGTATGTAGAAACTCTCTTAGACGGGAAACGTACCAATTAACATCAGTTTTAAAATACTATGTGATCTAAAGGATTAACACGACATTAGGTACAGCCAAAGGACAGAACATCAAATGTTGGACGATGTGGACTGCTCTTCTATATACATGACAAAGATTTCTATTTCATAATTAAAATTCATACTACTAAAGTAAAATTTTGTCGATCTTGTTAAGAACAACATAGCTTGAACAGAAAACATTTAAACTTGATTTGGTGGGGTGCGCCAGGCCCGTGCAGTAGTGCAACGCATGGGCGACACGCAAGAGCCCAGGCAGCAAGCTACCTTAATGGACTCTTCCCCTTCAAAAATTAAGTTAATATCGTGTGAGCCGATGGCCCACATATCAGATATTAAACTGATAAGAACAGATACTACACTTGATCTTAGCCAAAAGGCCGAGAAAGGTATGCTTTCCTTGGTGCATGGGCCTCTTCTTTTATTCTACGTCTCAAGTCTTTGTTTATCAGGTTCTATCGATGTGGTATCAACAGACCTTACTATATTACTCTTGTTATTTCCCAGAAAGGAACTCATTTGCATTCTTAAATAACTTATGCCCGAAAAAGCAAGGGGCTTGAAATCACTAATCTAAAGTCAGTGAAGAATATTTTCCAAATTTAATTACTCATGCTTATTCCTAAGTATTATTATAAGCACTAACGCACACTAAGTATACGGAGCTACCCACAAACAGTTTATTATACAAAATTACTTCAACATACTATCAAGTTTGGTAGGATGGATAAGCAAAAATAGTCCTGAGACAAAAATTTAGTAGCGCTTTATCCCTTATTTGGTTATTAATACTAGAAATTAGTTATCCCAGGAATAAAAATAGTACCGGAATAACTCATACCTTCCAGTTAGGAGTGGCAAACGGGCGGGTCGGGTCGGATATTGTTCGGATCAAACACAGGTAATGAAAAAATGGATAAATTATCTGAACCGATCCATATTTAATACGATAAATAACGGGTTAACCGGTGGATAATATGGGTAACCATATTATCCATGACTTCTTGCATATGATCACTTTTGGGAGGATTCTTAGTCTCCCTAACTTGAGGAACCCTCAATTTGAGGCTTTACAAATGTAAAAATTAAACCCATTGGTTACCCCTTGGCTGTCCATTTTCTAAATGGATAATATGATTCTTATTCATATTTGACCCGTTTTTAAAAAGTTCATTATCCAACCCATTTTTTAGTGGATAATATGGGTGGTTAACTATTTTCTTTTAACCATTTTGCCACCCCTACTGCCAGTAAAGCTGTCAAAACGGGTCAGCCCAACCCAAGCCTCGCTGGCTTTTAAATTTTGTGGGCTAGGGCAGGCCGGCCCACCATTCTGAAGCTTGATCTTGAGTCTTGAATTGTTCTTCATGCAGACTTTTGAGTTGAACCTTGATGTTTGCTAGTTGCAGGTGCTAGTTCATTCTTCTACGGCTTCTTCTGATAAAAACAGGAAATGCAGTGCTCGTGACTTCAGCCATGTCTTGAGCAGTTCACATCTTTCATCTACTTCTGCATTTTGGATTCACTTCTTTTTTTCCCTTTATTCTGGATTGAGACTTCTTCTTTTGGTTATCTCAAACCCTGTGCCTCGAGGTAAAACCTGCTCAGACACCAAAACAAACAAACGAACGAATTTTTTCTGCCCCAATTTTCACTAGAAAAATTTCGTGAGCTATTGTAACAAAATTAAACTACTTCTTTATTGAAAGAAATAAAAGTCGAGAATGGTGTACCCTGAAAAGATCATGATGATTTTTTTTTGTATTTTTTTTTTGGATGGTGTTCCTTTATTGTCAAAAAGGTGTCTCAACTAAGGATTGGTGTACCTTATGTTGGAAAACACAGGTAGGGATTGGTGTACCCTATACTGATAAGGAGATCAGGGAGTGGTGTACCCTACATTTAAGCTCACATCAATTAGGGAGTGGGGACCCTATGTTGAAAAAGGGGGACTAGGGAGTGGAGACCCTATGTCTAAAATAAAATCAACTAGGGAGTGGAGACCCTATGTCTAAATAAAATCAACTAGGGAATGGAGACCCTATGTTGGAAAAGAAGACTAGGGAGTGGAGACCCTATGTCTAAAATAAAATCATTTAGGGAGTGGAGACCCTATGTTGAAAAACGAGACTAGGGAATTGTATACCCTATGCTAAAACAAAAAAAGAAGGATTTTTGTTTTTCAAGTTTTTTTTTTGATTGAGAAGAATCATTTTCTTTTTTTCTTTTTTTGTTGTTGAGAAAATCATTTTTTTAAACAAATTGCTCCAACGCTTATTTTCTTAGGGCATGAACAAATGACCCTTTTTTTTTAAATACATACTTCTTTTTTTGTAATTATCCTAGGAAAAAATTCATCAGACTAGGTTTTCTTGTCTTAGGAGAAAGATTCATCAGACTAACATTTATATCCTAGGAGAAAAATTCATCAGACTAGGTTTTTTTTATCTTAGGAGAAAGGTTCATCAGACTAAGATTTCTATCTTAGCAGAAAAAGTCATCAGACTAGGTTACTCATCTTAGGAGAATGATTCATCAAACTAAGATTTTTATCCTAGGAGAAAAATTCATCAGACTAGGCTTTTTTTTCTTAGGAGAAAAGTTCATCAGACTAAGATTTCTATCCTAGGAGAAAAATTCATTAGACTAGGTTCTCTTATCTTAAGAGAAAGATTCATCAGACTAAGACATTTATCCTAGGAGAAAGATTCATTAGACTAAGACGTTTATCCTAGGAGAAAGATTCATCAGACTAGGTTTCTTTTTCTTTATCTTAGGAGAAAGGTTCATCAGACTAAGATTTATATCCTAGGAGAAAAATTCATCAGATTAGGTTTCTTATCTTATGAGAAAGATTCATCAGACTAAGATTTTTATCCTAGGAGAAAAATTCATCAGAGTAGGTTTTTTTTTATATCTTAGGAGAAAGGTTCATCAGACTAAGACGTTTATCCTATGAGAAAATTCATCTGACTAGGGCTTCTTATCTTAGAAGAAAGATTCATCAGACTAAGATTTCTATCCTAGAAGAAAATTCATCAGACTAGGTTTCCTTATCTTAGGAGAAAGATTCATCAGACTAAGACGTTTATCCTGGGAGAAAGATTCATCAGACTAGGTTTCTTATCTTAAGAGAAAATTCGTCAGACTAAGACGTTTATCCTAGGAGAAAAATTCATCAGACTAAGTTTCTTATCTTAGGAGAAAATTGGCTAGACTAAGATGTTTATCCTAGGATTAAAATTCATCAAACTAAGTTTCTTGTCTTAGGAGAAAATTCATCAGGCTTAGATTTTTATTGGGAGGAAAATCCATCATACTAGGATGTATTACCCTAGGAGGAAAATGTGAGGAGCAATGACAAGATTCTATGCACACTATCAAGACAAATAAAGGCAAATATTTGAGAAACTTCCCTTTGTCGGCTCTTCTCTTCTTATTCTCTTTTTTGTTTTTTTTTTTCTTTTTTTTTAACCACTTTCCTTGCACTGCTTTGTTCCTGTTTCAAACAAAGAAAATTTTATCAGCTTTGAAAGTGGTGGTCGGTTTGTGGCTTGAATCTTGGGCAGCTTGGCTTTTGCTCAATCAGCTGGAGCCGGTGTCAAGAGACTTTTGCTCTGCATCAACCCTGATTGTTTCACACCCAGTACCATTTGTATTTGTGTCTCAATCAACCTTATCTCAAAAAGAGATTTCTTTTCTTAGATAACCTTTTCTGGTATCTTGAATGGCTTTTGCTTTAGGAGCAATTTATCTGTCAGAGAGAATCGCAGCTGGTAAGTACCTTTTGCATGATGTGCACACTTCACAGTCTCTATTCGGTACTACAGAGAATCCCTGATTAACCTTGTAACGACCCGACCGGTCGTTTTGAGTACTAGCGCTCCGTTCAGCAGTCGGAGGCCATGAACAGCTTCATTTTAGGTATTATGACTTGTACGCGTGGTCGGAATTTAATTTCGGGAAGTTCGGAGTTGATTTGGGAAGAGAATTCTCATTTCGGAAGCTTAAAGTTGAAAGAATGAACTAGATTGGAACTTTGAGTAAACGACCTCGGAATCGGGATCTGAAGGTTCCAGCAGGTTCGTATGGTGATTTCGGACTTGGGCGTATGCCCGGATTGGGTTTTGGATAACCCGGGAGCATTTTGGCGCCTATTGTGAAAGTTAGCATTTTTGAAGGAATTTCATAAGTTTGGCTTGAAGTGCATTTCGGTGTTATCAATGTCCATTTGGAATTCCGAGACTGGGAGTAGCTCCGTATGGTGATTTTGGAGTTGGGAGCGCGACCGGAAGTGAATTCGGAGGTCCGTAGACCATTTTGAAGCCATTTGGCTAAAGATAGAAATTTGAAGGTTTTTGGGAAGTTTGACCGGAAGTTGACTTTTTGATATCGGGGTCGGAATACAATTCAGAAAGTTGGAGTAGGTCCGTAATGTCAAATATGACTTGTATGCAAAATTTGAAGTCAATCGGACATGATTTGATAGGTTTAAACATCGGAAATAGAAGTTGGAAAGTTTAAAGTTCATAAAGCTTGAATCGGGGCGTAATTCATGGTTTTAGCGTTGTTTGATGTGGTTTGAGGCCTCGAGCAAGTCTGTAATGTGTTTTGGGATTGGTTTGTATGATTGGTTGGGGTCCCGGGGGCCCCGAGTGGATTCCGGGTGGTTAACGGATCGAAATTGGAATTTGGAAGGCTTGAGTGTGCTGCTTCTGTCATAACCGCATCTGCGCTTCTTGGACCACAGAAGCAGGACCGCAGATGCGGTCCGAAGCTCGCAGAAGCGGAAATGGGGGTCAGGCCCAGGAAACCGCAGAAGCGGCCCAGGGACGGGACTGCAGAAGCGGTCAACGCCCTTATGCCCAAAGCCGCAGAAGCGGCGAAAAAGTCGCAGATGCGACATCCGCAGAAGCGGAACTATTTCCGCAGAAGCGGAAATAGCTGGGAGCAGAAGCTTGTTTTAAATCGTGGGATTGAGTCCATTTCTCCCATTTCTTCATGGCTTAGGCGATTTTTGGGGAGCTTCAAGAGAGGATTTTGTCGTCAATGATTAAGGTAAGTTATCCCTATCGCTTTTGAGTTAAATATATCAATTATATATGGATTTAAGCATGGAAATTAGAGTAAATATTGGGGTTTTGGGTGAAAACCTAGAAAGTTATAATCTTGGATTTTAGCCACGATTTTGAGTATGGAATTAAGAGAAAATTATGTACTTGAGTTCCTAAGGTCATGGGTAACCTTTATCTTCGAAAAATTATGGATTCCGGGCACGTGGGCCCGAGGGCATTTTGGTCATTTCACTAAGTGAAGTTGGGAATTTGTATAATCTGAATTTTTAACAAGTATTTGAGCTGTTCTCATTAATTTGCCGTTAATTGACTAGTTTTGGTGCATTGTGCGTTGGTTCAAGCCTTCGGAAGAATGTAGAATGCCGGTTATGAGTCTTCGGAGCGAGGTGAGTCTCCTTTCTAACCTTGTAAGAGGGAATTGTCCCCCTAGGTGAAATAATTGATTATGTGCTCCTATATGTGGGGGCTACGTACGCACGAGGTGACGAGAGTCCGTGCGTAGCTACTATTATGCTATTGTCCGGGTAGATAGGACCCAAAAGCATGTTATACTTGGATTAAATGTGAACCCATGGATAGCCTGAATTGCTTAAATCACATTGAATTAGTGAGTAAATTTCTAAAAGGACTAAACTTCATTTCTTAAAGGTTGTTAAAGGAGAATTGGTATTATTTGGATAATTATTCCCCGATAAATTCTTAATTGGCTACTTGAGCATGTATTTTATGTGTACCTGCGTCACATGCATGATTCGCGAGCAGGGTATGTGTTTATTTATGGAACAGGCCGAACGCCTCGGCA
>NW_017678110.1:0-15535 GCF_001879085.1 Nicotiana attenuata
AACTTGATATTCTCTCTTGCCGTAGCACCACAATGCCCCAACCCAGGCTTACCACACGAGACCCCAGCATAAAAACCACACTCTAGAATACTTTACTCTGAAGAACTTCCTGTGAATCTAAATCCGTTACCTTTACCTTCCTGATACTGATACATAGAATCCCATAATTAACATAGGAATACCACAAGTCTTGACCTCCTCCAATGAAAACTCAGTCTCTAACCACACCTACAACTTTAAAATACCCGATTGTTTCCTGTAGAATCCTTAACACATTAGAGACATTCTCGAGAGCCATTCACTCTTCTTCAACTGTAATTTACCTGATCAAATGAACAGAACCACCCGTACCTCATTAGCATTCTGATACCGCAAGATGTAGCCCCATCTCAATACAACCAGGCAACCTCCTGCTCCATACACCGAGCATTCTTTACCAACAACCACTCAAGACATCCCGTGATTCTCTCTCCCCCCATGAAGCATAATATAACCTTTGTCGAAATCTTCCTTTACTCGAGCCATTCTCGGTCTCAACTTCCGCAAGCCATAACTGATTCACTCGCACGCCTCACAATGGAACCAACATAGCACCTAACCGTGCAATTAACTAATCAACAGACTCCCCCACTTGGCTCGGAGCCGTAGGTCCAGATACACTCAATAACTCATAACACTTTTACCCTATTGATGCCATAATACCATAGTGAGATTAAACTCAAATCATTTGTAAGCTTGTGAAAACACAAATCATCTAGTACTGTAAATCTCCTGCAATTCTCGCATTCATCCCCGCAACAGCTAAGCCCACTCTCTTAGGCGACCCGAAATTTCAAATTTCAACACGTACTTTTCAATTACACATGAGATCTTCCAACATACACATAACGATCACGCCACTTCAGAACATTCCGCAGGAGATAACCCACCTGCTTCGCCTCAATATAACATTTCTGTATACCTTCCACCGTCATACACATTACACAGTTACTTAGTCTTCCTGAGTCTGAACTCATACCGCAATATGCAATCTACCTCACTCCCAACTAGGAGACTTGAAAAGATTCTTCACACGCCCATAACTCGGAGCCACCCATCCAATCACAATGGAAATCATACACTTAATAGTTCACCTATCATCCATCAGATCTTCCTCGACACTTCCAAGTCATATAGAAACATCACGCAGTACTAACATACTCATCACATAGCTATCCAGCCGTCATTCCCACTAATAGGGACATTAGCGGACATATAAGTTCAAAACACTTATTCACATATTCAGCACCTCGGTGCTTGAGCCAAAGGCAAAGATCCGGCCTCAAGTCCTCCAGACTGGCCCAACATCCAACTCACAGAGATCACATCTCACCCCTCGATCGGGGAATCACAAGCCATCAAGGCACATCTAATTCTGAGCGCTCATGTGTGCATACAAACGTGTGGAAGGAATTTCAAGAGTTACATTTCAAGCTGAATCAAGGACGCACTATAAGAATTCCAAGAATGTGAAGTTTTCCTAAAGGTTCTGCAGCCTCTCGAGGATAAATACAGACGTCTCCGTACCGATCTGCGAGACTCTACTAAACCTGCTCATGATTCGTGAGACCTAGTAACCTAGGCTCTGATACCAACTGTCACGACTAAAACCCCGCTCCGGTCGTGATGACGCCTCTCGTGAAGACAAGGCAAGCCAACCAACCCAAATTTTGCTTTTTTCAAAATTAGATAAACATGAATAATCAATATAAAAGATGATTCAATAACATTACTTAGCGGAAGTACAACCCAAACAGTCTCAGCCCCTCGGGCTCTCTCTCTCTCAGATCGATCTCAGAATAGTATCAGCCCCTCGGGCTCGGTATCAGTCACTCAGCATAGTATCAGCCCCTCGGGCTCACTCTCAGATCATATGCGTACCCGCGCTCACTGTGGGTGTGCAGACTCCGGAGGGGCCCCTTACGGCCCAAGCGCTATATCAACATAAGGCCTGAAAGCCTTCTCACATCACTCATAAGGCCTAAAAGCCTCCTCACATCACTCACAAGGCCTGAAAGCCTCCTCACATCACTCAAGCCACCGCGTGGCATATAAAGTATCTCAGTCCCTCGGCCTCATATCACTCAGCATATCCTCACATATGGCCCTCGGCCTCACTCAGTCCGAAAATCATCAAAAGCCCCTCGGGCATTTGTAAAACAGTAGTTCTCAGCCCAAAATATCATTTAGAAATATCATTTAAGTTTCAAATCTGTATAAAAGTGGCTGAGTTTGTAAAACAATAAGTATCAACAGAACTGAGTTTCAATATGAGTCAAAACAGTGAGGAAATAGTGATAAAAATCCCCGAAGGGTTCAAATAATTGGCACGAAGCCCAAATATGGCAATCAGCCCAAATCATGATGATAACAAATCAGTTTCAGTCAAATATGCAGTAAAATCATCAATCGAGACGGACCAAGTCACAATCCCCAGTAGTAAAAGACCCCGCGCTCATCATCCAACGCGTGTCTCACCTCAATATAGCACTACGATGTGCAATCCGGGGTTTCAAACCCTCAGGATATCATTTACAATCATTACTCACCTCAAACCGGTGTAATCTCAAGCTCGCAAAACCTTTGCCCCTCAAATCGGCCTCCACACACGTCGAATCTAACCAAAATCACAACGAATACGTCACAATATGCTAAGGGAACAAAATCCAATCGAAAACAATCAATAAGGGGCACAAATCCCGAAATTACCAAAACCCGAGCCCCGGGCCCACTTCTCGAAACTCAGAAATTTTCACATCAACGGATTCCTTATCCCGCCACGAGTCTTTACATATCAAAAACTCTCAAATCCGACCTCAAATGGCCCTTCAAATTCCAATTTAAAAATCTCAAAAGTCAAGCCCTAGTTTCTTCCATTTTTAGTTAAATTCCCATGAATTTCTAGGTGGATTTCACAACAAAAATGAGTATTGAGACCAAGATTCTTACCTCAAGTCGATTCCTCTTGAATCCCTCTTTCATTTCCTCCAAAAATCTCCAAAAACGGGCAGCCATGGGTTAAAATAGACCCAAAATCGCGAACAAGATGACTTTAAAACATTCTGCCCAGCTACAGGATTTTCTTCTTCGCGAACGCGGTCTAACTCTCGCGAACGCGTAGCACAAAATCACATTGACCAACTTTTACCTTACGTGAACGCGACACGCCCGTCGCGAACGCGATGCTTCCACCGCCTTGACCTTCGCGAACGCGCCACTTCCATCGCGAACGCGATGACTAACTGACCATCAGACCAATCTCTCCTACGCGATCGCGTATAAACACTCGCGAACGCGATGTTGCCTCTCACAACCCTTCGATAACGCAGCATGGACCCTCGCGAACTCGTAGCTCACATAACTCAGCCCTTCGCGAACGCGAAGGCCAAAATACCTGCAACACCAGAACTAAAAATCTGCAATCTCTCAAACACAAAAATGGTCCGATTGACCACCCGAAACTCACCCGAGGCCCCAGGGACCTCAACCAAAAGCACCAACACATCCCAAAACCTCATTCAAACTTGTTCCAATCAACAAAACACCTCAAACAACACCAAAACCATCAATTCACATCGAATTGAAGCCTAAGTTTTCCAAAAACTTCCGAAACACGCATTTGATCAAAAACCTAACCAATCGGCGTCCGAATGACCTGAAATTTTTCACACACATCACAAATGACATAACAAAGCTACAGCAGCTCTCGAAATTCCATTCCGACCCTGGGATCAAAATCTCACCTATCAACCGGAATTCGCCAAAATACTAACTTCGCCAAAACAAGCTAATTTCTACACCGGACCTCCAAAACCAATTCCGATCACGCTCCTAAGTCATAAATCACCCAGCGAAGCTAACCAAATCATAAAAACTCCGATCCGAGCTCGTATACAAATAAGTCAACTCTTGGTCAACATTTCAAATTCAAAGCTTTCAACTGAGACTCTTCTCTCAAATTCCTTCCAGTTTTCTTGAAACCCAAAACCAATGATCTACATCAGTCATAATACATTACACGGGACAAGTCATGCCTGAGAACTGGCAATCAAAGTGCAAAAGCTCAAAACGACCGGTCGGGTCGTTACATCCTCCCCCACTTAAACACACGTTCGTCCTCGAACGTTCCCAGAGTTGTTCTAGAAGCCAACCAATAGCTGAATAACTTTACCATGCATATACCCGGGGGTGCTCCCACGTCTCCCTAGCTCACATAGGTTCGATAACACAATATACTGAAATTTTACAATCCATCCTAGTCCATAAACCATAGAACCACATTTCCACTACCGAAATCATCCACAAGATCAAAATCTCGCATCTATACTCTGAATAAACCCGAACTAGCCGTAATAACCCATGCCCGCATCCTCAGGTGCAATAATATGATGTACCACATACTCAAACACATCTAGCGATAACTTCCATTCACATCAGCTGTCCACAATAACCAATTACCAATAGAAAACCTCTTATCCGCTAAAGTCTCATTCCAACACTTTCATATACTGCAAACGATAAAAGGAACACGCAATAAACCATAACCATTTCTCGGATCAACCCTTCATGAAGCCACTTCTCCTTTGGAAAATACCATAGCAATTTTCGAGCCGGACCTTGATAATAACCGTCCAACATGCTGAAATCGAATCCAATCGTATTCATTAATGATCCCACCGATCTCCTCTAATCCACACACCACTCTGGTGACATGACATCTCAATATAGGCCTAAGCCACAACTTGCATAAAAGCTACGGTCCGAACATATTCAAATCATGGAAATGACTCAAATGCAAGAGCTGCACATCAAACTCACCAGTACCACCACAACGCAAGGCTGAGAACACATCTCACATCATAGAATAGAACACACGAATCCAACCCGCACGGTCATATCTCCACATAGCCTCGCTGCAATGCACGATCCTATCCAAACACTGCTCCACATGAGACACCTCAAGTCACTATGCTCGAAATTGACAACCATGCACAATTTGATATCTGGAACCAAAGCAAATCATTACACCAACGGTGAAGCAAATAACATATACCACGCAACCCGATAGAACATAACCAATACGCCATTCACTGAGCAATTCCCGATTACTCTTCCCGTTCGACTCCCACTATGAACCCCAACAGAACCGCACCATATGTGCCCATAACCAACAAATCATAACGTCTCGCAACACAGAAGGAAACTCATAGATCTCCCGATTTACCAACAGGCTCAATAACAATCGAATCCACATATCCCTCAACCATACAATTCGGAGCCAACCAGGCCGACTCAAGCTAGGACACGCATCCACATTGGCCTACCAACGAACTTTTATTAAGGAAATCCTGAAGCTGTCCTCACAACTCCTCAACTCTGCCGGTGCCCTACGATACGGTGCCCGACACCAAATCAATACCGAAATCAACAACCCTGCCCGGCGACATGCCCGACCACAAGAAATGCATCCGAAAAGTCCCTCAACACCGGAACTGAATCAATGGTAGAAACCTCTGCACTGGCATCCATCACGAAGGCCCAATTAAGAAAAGCAATCCTTCCCAGCCGTCCGCTGGGTCTTTGAAATATAAACCACTCTGCTAGAACATGATCTGACACACCTCGCCACTCAACCCGTGGCATTTTCCGGCATAGCCAACAGCGCTGACTTATCGCAATAGTCCAGAATAACACAACACGAAAACAACCCAAGTCTGAACCCAATATCACACCCAAGATCTAATATACCAAGCAACAAAAGGCCCGCTCGAGTCTCAAAACCGCGATAGTCACTAAACAGTGCTGATGCACACGATCTACAACAACAACATAGTCTGAATATGAGAACCTCCAGTCTCCAACTCCATGTAGCACACAAATAACCATACCTAATCCCAAATTCCGCTGTTCGAATACATATCACACCTCAAGTAACCAATCATTCTATGAAAGATATTCAAAAATTCCCTGTGCCATCAAGAAAACTCGAATATCAGCAGTCGATCTAACAAGAAAGCACCGCAATACTACCGAAGTACCATCAACTTAATCACATTGCCTTTTCTGAAACATCTACCCTCGTCAAATCACTAGGATTAGCAATACCATTCCCTTAATCATCTGAAGATCATTCACTCTAATCATCTGAGCCTCATTTCTCAAATCACCTAAAACTGCCCGTGCTGTCTAAGAATTTTATGACATTCCATTCAGAACTGAACCGTAACCTTATACACGCAAATCTCAATCCTCCACAACATATCGCACATACCATACCACCCTAGGATAACATGAGAACTTCATCTCCCTTCCGGGCCACAAACATCTACGTGCTCAACTAGTCAAGAACTTTCCATTCGATCCCATCTAGGGAAAAATCACTATACATCTCATGCTCCTCATGCCGGTAGAAATCATACATCTCTAACCATGGTAGAAATTATCAAAAACTCTACGAATCCCCTTTTGCACCAAACCGAACCATCAAAACTGACTCCCTCTAACTCAACCAAGCTACAAGTAATCCAAACCTAAGAGTATTGCCACAAAACACCTGTGGAAACCTGCCGCTTCATAAGCACTCAAGAACCGATCACATCAAGTACCATGCCAATCCGGCCTACTACCAAGCTATCACATCTATCCGAGTTCCCTTCTAACTCACCTTTAACTTGATATTCCTTCTTGCTATAACATTACAATTTCTCAACGCAGACTTACCACACGAGACCCAAGCACAAAACCACACCGTCTAAAACTCATAGGCCGCTGAATACTCTCTTAAATATCCCTAAAAGCACCACCTTCAAAATACTTTACTCTGAAGAGACTTCCTACGAATCTAAATCCGTTACCCTTACCTTCTTGATACTGATACATAGAATCCCATAATTAACATAGAAATACCACAAGTCTTAACCTTTTCCAATGGAGACTCAGTCTCTAACCACACATATAATTTTAAAATACCCAATAGTTACATGTAGAATCTTGAACACATTAGAACCATTCTCGAGAGCCATTCACTCTTCTTCAACTGTAATTTACCTGATCAAATGAACAGAACCACCCGTACCTCATTAGCATTCTGATACCGCAAGATGTAGCCTCATCTCAATACAACCAAGCAACCTCCTGCTCTATACACCGAGCATTCTTTACCAACAACCACTCAAGACATCCCGTGATTCTCTCTCTCCCCATGAAGCATAATATAACCTTTGTCGAAATCTTCCTTTACTCGAGCCATTCTCAGTCTCAACTTCCGCAAGCCATAACTAATTCACTCGCACGCCTCACAATGGAACCAACATAGCACCTAACCGTGCAATCAACTAATCAACAGACTCCCCCACTTGGCTCGGAGCCATAGGTCCAGATACACTCAATAAATCATAACACTTTTACTCTATTGATGCCATAATACCATAGTGAGATTAAACTCAAATCATTTGTAAGCTTGTGAAAACACAAATCATCTAGTACTGTAAATCTCCTGCAATTCTCGCATTCCTTCCCTCAATAGTTAAGCCCACTCTCTTAAACGACCAATCTAGAATTTCAACACATGATCTTCACTTGTAAATGAGATCTTCAAATAGACAACATAAGGATCACACAACCTTAGAACACTCCGCAGGAGATAACCCACCTGCTTTGCCTCCAGCTAACATTTCTGTATACCTTCCACCGTCACAAGTATTACGAAGTCACTTAATCTTCCTGAGTCTGAACTCATACCGCAACATGAAATTTACTTCACTCCCAACTAGGAGACTTGAAAAGATTCTTCAAACGCCCATAACTCGAAGCCACACATCCAATCACAATGGAAATCATACACTTAATAGTTCACCTATCATCCAACAGATCTTCCTCGACACTTCCAAGTCATATAGAAACATCACGCAGTACTAACATACTCATCACATAGCTATCCAGCCATCACTCCCACTAATAGGGACATTACCGGACATATAAGTTCAAAACACTTGCTCACACAATCAACACCTCGGTGCTCAAGCCATAGGCAAAGATCCGGCCTCAAGCCCTCCAGACTGGCCCAACATCCAACCCACAGAGATCACATCTCACCCCTCGATCGGGGAATCACAAGCCATCAAGGCACATCTAATTTTGAGCGCTCATGTGCGCATACGAACGCGTGGAAGGAATTTCAAGAGTTACATTTCATGCTGAATCAAGGACGCACGATAAGAATTCCAAAAATGTGAAGTTTTCCTGAAGGTTCTGTAGCCTCTCGAGGATAAATACAGACGTCTCTGTACCGATCCGCGAGACTCTACTAAACCTGCTCATGACTCATGAGACCTAGTAACCTAGGCTCTGATACCAACTTGTCACGACCCAAACCCCGCTCCGGTCATGATGGCGCCTCTCGTGAAGACAAGGCCAGCCAACCAACCCAAATTGCCTTTTTCAAAATTAGATAAACATGAATAATCAATATAAAAGATGATTCAAATAANACTAATACATGCATGCACACAAGGTGCAGGGAGTAAAGTGAGTACTCCAACTCAGTGAGTAATAAAGGTAAATAACAGCTGAGCAGTAAGAAATCACGTAAAGCAACCAACATGCTATATAGAAGCAGTGTACAATCCTTTGAGAAAGCAGTGAAGCTGTGAAATCCTTAGAAATATCTTTGCTCATTTTAAATCTCTTTTGAAAATGATCTTTTCAACAATTACGAAATGATTTCAAAATAGTTAATGCCGATGAGCACAGAAGATCCTCCCCTCGGGCACAAATACCACAGCATATCAGGTAAAAAGGCAAGTAAATATGCAAGTGAGCAAAATAAAAGTTCGCCCCTCGGGCAATATCTCAAAATAGTACCAGCCCCTCGGGCTCACTCTCAGAACACTCTCAAAACACTCTCAGCCCCTCGGGCCCCCTCTCTCTCAGATCGCTCTCAGAATAGTATCAGCCCCTCGGGCTCAGTATCAGTCACTCAGCATAGTATCAGCCCCTCGGGCTCACTCTTAGATCATATAGGTACCCGCGCTCACTGTGGGTGTGCAAACTCCGTAGGGGCCCCTTACGGCCCAAGCGCTATATCAACATAATGCCAGAAAGCCTTTTTACATCACTCATAAGGCCTGAAAGCCTCCTCACATCACTCACAAGGCCTGAAAGCCTCCTCACGTCACTCAAGCCACCGCGTGGCATATAAAGTATCTCAGGCCCTCGGCCTCATATCACTCAGCATATCCTCACATATGGCCCTCGGCCTCACTCAGTCCGAAAATCATCACAAGCCCCTCGGGCATTTGTAAAACAGTAGTTCTCAGCCCAAAATATCATTTAGAAATATCATTTAAGTTTCAAATCTATATAAAAGTGGCTGAGTTTGTATAACAATAAGTATCAACAGGGCTGAGTTTCAATATGAGTCAAAACAGAAAGGAAATAGTGATAAAAATCCCCGAAGGGTTCAAATAATTGGCACGAAGCCCAAATATGGCAATCAGCCCAAATCATGATGATAACAAATCAGTTTCAGTCAAATATGCAATCAAATCATCAATCTGGACGGACCAAGTCACAATCCCCAGTAGTAAAAGACCCCGCGCTCATCATCTAGCGCGTGTCTCACCTAAATATAGCACTACGATGTGCAATCCGGGGTTTAAAACCCTCAGGATATCATTTACAATCATTACTCACCTCGAACCGGTGTAATCTCAAGCTCGCGAAACCTTTGCCCCTTAAATCGGCCTCCACGCGCGTCGAATCTAACCAAAACCACAACGAATACATCACAATATGCTAAGGGAAAAAAATCAAATCTAAAACAATCAATAACGGGCACAAATCCCGAAATTACCAAAACCCCGAGCCCCGGACCCACTTCTCGAAACTCAGAAATTTTCACATCAACGGATTCCTTATCTCGCCACGAGTCTTTACATATCAAAAACTCTCAAATCCGATTCCAATTTAGAAATCTCAAAAGTCAAGCCCTAGTTTCTTCCATTTTTAGTTAAATTCCCATGAATTTCTAGGTGGATTTCATAACAAAAACGAGTATTGAGACCAAGATTCTTACCTCAAGTCCATTCCTCTTGAATCCCTCTTTCATTTCCTCCAAAAATCTCCAAAAACGGGCAGCCATGGGTGAAAATAGACCCAAAATCACGAACAAGATGACTTTAAAACATTCTGCCCAGCTACAGGATTTTCTTCTTCGCGAACGTGGTCCAACTCTCGCGAACGCGTAGCACAAAATTACATTGAACAACTTTTACCTTACGCGAACGCAATACACCCGTCGCGAACGCGATGCTTCCACCTCCTCTACATTCGCGAACGCGCCACTTCCATCACGAACGCGATGACTAACTGACCATCAGACCCAATCTCTCCTACGCGATCGCGTATAAACACTTGCGAACGCGATGCTGCCTCTCACAACCCTTCGCGAACGCGGCATGGACCCTCGCGAACGCGTAGCTCACATAACTCAGCCCTTCGTGAATGCGAGCTCCCCTTCGCGAACGCGAAGGCAAAAATACTTGCAACACCAGAACTAAAAATCTGCAATCTCTCAAACACAAAAATGGTCCGATTGACCACCCAAAACTCACCCGAGGCCCCCTGGACCTCAACCAAAAGCACCAACACATCCTAAAACCTCATTCAAACTTGTTCCAATCACCAAAACACCTCAAACAACACCAAAACCATCAATTGACATCGAATTCAAGCCTAAGTTTTTCAAAAACTTCCGAAACACGCATTTGATAAAAAACCCAACCAATCGGCGTCCGAATGACCTGAAATTTTGCACACACATCACAAATGACATAACGAAGCTACAACAGCTCTTGAAATTCCATTCCGACCCTCGGATCAAAATCTCACCTATCAACCGGAATTCGCCAAAATACTAACTTCGCCAAAACAAGCTAATTTCTACACCGGACCTCCAAAACCAATTCCGATCACGCTCCTAAGTCATAAGTCATCCAGCGAAGCTAACCAAATCATAAAATCTCCGATCCGAGCTCGTATACAAATAAGTCAACTGTTGGTCAACATTTTAAATTCAAAGCTTTCAACTGAGACTCTTATTTCAAATTCCTTCCAATATTCCTGAAACCCAAAACCAACGATCTACATCAGTTATAATACATTATACGGGGAAAGGCATGCCTGAGAACTGGCGATCAAAGTGCAAAAGCTCAAAACGACCGGTCGGGTCGTTACAGTCCTCTTATTTGAGGCATTTTCAAGATTGAGTACATTTGGAATGTTTCTATTTGTTGCGCGGGTTGTGGCTTTAAGCTGTATTGATGTGTCATGTCACTAGAGTGATAATGTTAGGTGGGATGATTTCATCATACCTAGAATGGGTGCTATCGGATCTGATTGCGGTATATTTGGAAGGATATCGATGCTGGTCGGCATAGAAATTTGCTATAGTCCCTATCGAAGGAGAAGGAGTTCCACAACTTATTGATCTGGCAAATGGTTATGAGTTTCTGCTTGTTTCTTTCATCGTTGGCAGTATACGAAGGTTCTAGAACGAGGATTTATTTGATATGAGGTTTATTACTGGTATTAGGTTATTTTGAGCAGCTACTGTGATTAGAAATTATCGCTATGAGCCTTTGAGTTATGCGGTATGTCATGTGATTTCATCTTGGGTTATGGCTATTGTCACGCCCCGAACCATGGCCTGGGCGTAACACGGCACTCGGTGCCTGACTGCATGTGACCGAGCGAACCAACTGTATTGCTGGATCAACATGTGGTATAACTATGAGCTAGAGGTAAATGTAAAACATGATAATTTGCTAAAAAGTCTGACTGAAATATCATAGATGCGAAAAATACTGAAAGGTCTGCAAGTATAAACAAGTAGCCGACAAGGCTAACACATGAAAGCCTGCTAATATCTGACTGACTGGGTTATAGCCTACGAAGCCTCTAAGGAATACTGAAAATGCCAACTGTTTACCAGGACAAGGTCCCCGGTATACCTTATTAACCAAAAATACTATAATGACTAACACAAAAGAGAGATAAGGCCCCGAAAGACTGGGGCTCACCAACAGCTAATATGAGATGTCCTAACAAGCAGAATCGTCAACCTGAAAATCGTTACCTGCATCGCGACATGCAGGCCCCAGGCAAAAGGGACCTCAGTACATTTGAATTGCGCTGGTATGTAAAATAGCTGAACAAAAGAGCTGTAAATACTGAAACTGAAACTGAACTTCTAGCTGATAAATTGATAACTGAACAAGGAAGTAAGGATATGAATACTCCCTCTTCTGAATGATGAACAACCTGTTTATCTGATAAGCTACGGCCTCGGGCCCAATATATATACATGTGCACAAGCTACGGCCTCAGGCCAAGGTATACGTATACATAACTACGGCCTCAAGCCCAAAATGCAAAAAGCATAAACTACGGCCTCAGGCCCAAATACAGGTGTTCAACATTCAGGAATTTAGAATCAGGAACTGAGAATCATACTGTAATAAATGATACTGAAATAATGAGCCATACCAAGTGACATGATACTGTAATAGTGAATAGGATTAGACTGAGATGAATATTCATAATAAGTTGATCTGTCATAACTGAGACTCATAGAATATCTAATGATTATGAAACTATGCCATCTAAAGAATAGAAGTTCTACTACTATTCAGGGAACTAGGTCATAGATACTTTCTGAGGAAACAGGTAAGGGTCATAATGAATATGACGTAGGGAGAATCATAGACATTCCCAAACGTAAAGAGTTAGCCTTACATACCTTAACTTCCGGCTCTTGAGCGTAATACAACGTTTGTCAACCCTTTCAACTTTAATCTATAGCAATACAAGTCAAAGGGATTCCATATTAGCTATAATGCTCATGTTTTGGTCACTTAAGCATTTTATCAAACACTTGGTGAAAATAAATCTTCATAGTCCTTATTAATGGTGTCTCTACACCCAACAACCCATTTCCTTGCCCCTAGATAAATTCTAAAGTCTCAAATGGTTGTAATCAATATTATTCTTTATCACCCATAAGCTAGACAACACCTTAACCAATAATCAACAATCAACACCCCAAACCTATAATTGTTCATGCTTTTCTATCAAACCCATCAACTCATATCTCATGAACTAGGATTTATAATCATTAAACCAATGCTAGAATCAATTAGAGGGTGAAGACATTACCTTTTCGAAGTTCAAACCCTTGAATTTCGAGTTCTAGGCTTCCTTCTCTCAACAATGATGACCCAATCGAATATCTAATAATATGGAGGGTTTACCCATGTTAATAAGATATTGGGAAATTGAAATTAACTTAGAATCACCATTAGAACTTACCTTGGGTGGTGGAAGGACCCTTAAGAAGTTAGGTTTTTGAGAGTTCCCCTTTCTAGAGCAAGTTTTTATGTTTTGGGGCTGTGGGGGACGAAATATAGCTTTAAAACGACTCCCCACTAGCGCGATCGCACACCTGGAGGCTTGTTCGCGCTATTGTTCACGCTAAACGGCAGTAACACTGCCTCCCACTAGCGCGATCGCGCACCTGGAGGCTTGTTCGTGCTAGTGGTCGCGCTACCGGGTGCGCATACGCGTACTGTTCTGAAAAACGCACATAACGTTTTGAACATAGATCCGTTTGGGCTCCATAATATATCATTTGAAAGATATTTCAAAGGCCAACAACTTTCATGCTTTCTGTTTGCCCCAATTCCTTACCCATTTTCACTAAAACTTGATGGAAGACAGACCTTCTGCAAAATTAGTCGATTTTGTCAAATCTTATGCACCTCTCTTTCCATCTTGATTTTTGAAACAACTATTTTACCCACAATCATCCCGTTGGGACTTCACATGTTCAAAATATAACTTTACCACTCATTTACCACATTCACACCTAAGCCGAATTTATGGGGTGTTACATTATCTCCCCCTTGGGATCATTCGTCCTCCAATGATGGTCCTGGTTGCAACTACGACTATCTATGGACATTAAACGGGTGTGATGGTGATATGCGAATATTGAAATATCATGAATACATGTGTATCCAACTGAATGAGTACGTAATGATTGAGTTCTAAGTTGAGTAAATACTGAAGAACATGGAGATTATAATATAAGAACTGAATGGAAAGGTCAATTACCTTCCACATTTTCCTTGTGCCCTTCAAAGAGATGGGGATATCTGGACTTCATGTCCTCCTCGGCTTCCCATGTAGCCTCTTCAATCTTTTGATTCCTCCAAAGCACTTTTATTGAAGCAATTTCCTTAGTTCTGAGCTTGCGAATTTGACGATCAAGAATAGCCACTGGAATTTCTTCATAAGATAGGCTGTCTTTAACCCCTATAACCTCTGTAGGAACCACAAGTGACGGGTCTCCCATGAATTTCTTCAACATGGACAAATGGAACACTGGGTGTACGGCAGCTAGTTCTTGTGGGAATTCTAACTCATAAGCCACCTGTCCGATCCTTCGTAGGATTCTATATGGACCAATATAGCGGGGACTAAGTTTCCCTTTCTTCCCAAATCTCATAACGCCTTTCATGGGCGATACTTTCAAAAACACCCAATCATCAACTTGGAACTCTAAGTCTCTACGCCACACATCCGAATAGGACTTTTGTCGACTTTGAGCCGTCTTCAAATTCCTTTGTATTAAGTTGACTTTCTCCATAGCCTGATAGACCAAATCGGATCCTAACAACTCCGCTTCTCCGACTTCGAACCAACCAATTGGTGATCTACAACTTCGCCCATACCTTCGTACGGTGCCATCTTGATACTAGAGTGATAGCTGTTATTGTCAGCAAACTCAATGAGAGGTAGATGATCGTCCCAATTACCTTTAAAATCAATAACACACGCCCTCAACATATCCTCCAGAGTCTGAATGGTGCGTTCCGCCTGTCCATCTGTCTGAGGATGAAAAGCGGTGCTGAGGTTCACCCTTGTGCCCAATCCCTCCTGAAAGGATTTCCAAAAAGTTTGTTGTGAACTGAGCACCACGATCTGAGATAATGGACAAGGGAGTCCCATGCAATCGGACAATTTCTTTGATATACAACTTGGCAAAATCCTCGGCCGAATCTGTAGCCTTTACTGGCAAGAAGTGAGCTGACTTGAAACGCGACTACAATCACCCAAATCGAATCATGCTTCCGGAACGAGCGAGGTAGACCGGTTATGAAGTCCATGTTTATCATCTCCCATTTCCAAATGGGAATTTCTATATTCTGAGTTAAACCGCCAGGCCTCTGGTGTTCGACTTTCACCTGCTGGCAATTTGGACACTTAGCCACGAAATCTGCTATATTCTTTTTCATATCGTTCCACCAATAAACCTCCTTAAGATCGTGATACATCTTTGTGGAACCTGGGTGAATAGAATACCTAGAATTGTGGGCTTCTGACATAATCCTCTCTCTGAGCCCATCTACGTTTGGAACTCATAGTCTGTCTTTGT
>NW_017678110.1:18265-24217 GCF_001879085.1 Nicotiana attenuata
TGTAGCCGCTTTTCTTCTTTCAACCTGTCTTCGTTCCCTTGAACAAAGGCAACCATCTTAGTGATGATCATGTCATTATTCTGAGTAGCTATATTAGCATCAGCAAATAAATCATCTGAAAGCCCCAACACAAACCGCCTAACTCTGGCCCTCATATCACGTACCATTTCAGGAGCATACTTGGCCAGAGAGACGAACTTGAGGTAGTACTCATTCACACTCATATCATTCTGTCTGAGTCTCTCAAACTCCAAAGCCTTAGCTTCCAAGACCTCAATGGGTAGAAAGTGCTCAAGGAACGTATCTGCAAACTCCTTCCAAGTCACAGGATCCGCATCCTCCCCTCGGGACTCTTCCCACGTTTCATACCAAGTGTTGGCAACATCCTTCAGCTGGTACGCAGCAAGCACTGCTGCCTCAGTGTCTGTAGCATGCATCACTCGAAATATCTTCTAAACCTCATCAATGAAGTTTTGCGGATCCTCATCCTTTTTGGAGCCTGTGAAGATGGGAGGTTTCATGTTGAGGAATACCCTAGACCTAGAACTACCTGTCTCATGAACATCACTTGTTCCCTGCCTTTGAGCCTGGGTAGCAACAATCTGGGAGAGCAACTGGATAGCTCCCCTGACATCCATGTCTGAAGCACTGGGCACTAAGCCCGGTGCAACCCCCTGGGCCGGAGTGTCCTCCTCCTGAGCAGCATTAGTTGTGGCCCCCTGGCTAGTAGCTGAGGCCCTCCTGGTGTACTTTCTTTTTGCAGGCATTTTTTTTTCTGAAATATGCAATTCGCACGGGTTAGACAGATTCCTGAAAGCATAGCTCTAACTTCATGATCTAGAGTATGAAAGAAATGGAACAATCCTAGATGTCTTGGTGGTCAACTATTTACATGTGTGGCGTGCACACATACATAAAAGAGACCCCACTGGACACGGCTTCATAGACTCCCTAGGACTCTTGAACCTAGGGCCCTGATACCAAGCTTTGTCACGCCCCGAACCATGGCCTGGGCGTAACACGACACTCGGTGCCTGACTGCATGTGACCGAACGAATCAACTGTATGGCAGGATCAACATGTGGTATAACTATGAGCTAGAGGGAAATGTAAAACATGATAATCTGCTAAAAAGTCTGACTGAAATATCATAGATGCAGAAAATACTGAAAGGTCTGCAGGTATAAACAAGTAGCCGACAAGACTAATACATGAAAGCCTACTAATATCTGACTGAATGGGTTATAGTCTACGAAGCCTCTAAGGAATACTGAAAATGCCAACTGTTTACCGGGACAAGGTCCCGGTATACCTTATTAACCGAAAATACTATAATGACTAACACAAAAGAGAGATAAGGCCCCGAAAGACTGGGGCTCACCAACAGCTGATACGAGATGTCCTAACAAGCAGAATCGTCAACCTAAAAATCGTTACCTGCATTGCGAGATGCAGGCCCCGGGCAAAAGGGACGTCAGTAGATTTGAATTGCACTGGTATGTAAAATAGCTGAACAAAAGAGCTGTAAATACTGAAACTGAAACTGAACTGCTAGCTGATAAATTGACAACTGAACAAGGAAGTAAGGATATGAATACTACCTCTTCTGAATGATGAACAACCTGTTTATCTGATAAGCTACGGCCTCGGGCCCAATATATATACATGTGCACAAGCTACGGCATCAGGCCCAAGTATACATATACATAACTACGGCCTCATGACCAAAAATGCAAAAAGCATAAACTACGGCCTCAGGCCCAAATATAGGTGTTCAACATTCAGGAATTTAGAATCAGGAACTGAGAATCATACTGTAATAAATGATACTGAAATAATGAGCCATACCAAGTGACATGATACTGTAATAGTGAATAGGATTAGATTGAGAAGAATATTCATAATAAGTTGATCAGTCATAACTGAGACTCATAGAATATCTAATGATTATGAAACTATGCCATCTAGAGAATATAAGTTCTACTACTATTCAGGGAACTAAGGCATAGTTACTTTTTGAGGAAACTAGTAATGGTCATAATGAATGGGACGTAGGGAGAATCATAGACATTCCCAAACGTAAAGAGTTAGCCTTACATACATTAACTTCCTGCCCTTGAGCGTAATACAACGTTTGTCAACCCTCTCAACTTTAATCTACAGCAATACAAGTCAAAGGGATTCCATATTAGCTATGATGCTCATGTTTTGGTCACTTAAGCATCCTATCAACCACTTGGTGAGAATAAAGCTTCATAGTCCTTATTAATGGTGTCTCTACACCCCACAACCCATTCTCTTGTTCCTAGTTAAATTCTAAAGTCTCAAACGATTATAATCAATATTATTTTTCTTCACCCATAAGGTAAATAACACTCTTAACCAATAATCAACAATCAAAACCCCAACCCTATAATCGTTCATGCTTTTCTATCAAACCCAACAACTCATATCTCATGAACTAGGATTTATAATCATTAAACCAATGCTAGAATCAATTGGAGGGTGGAGACATTACCTTTTTGAAGTTCAAACCCTTTGAATTCGAGTTTTAGGCTTCCTTCTCTCAACAATGATGTCCCAATCGAATATCTAATGATATGGAGGGTTTACCCATGTTAATAAGATGTTGGAAAATTGAAATTAAGTTAGAATCACCATTAGAACTTACCTTGGGTGGTGGAGGGACCCTTAAGGAGTTAGGTTTTTGAGAGCTTTACTTTCTAGAGCAAGTTTTTATGTTTTGGGGCTGTGAGGGACAAAATAGGGCTAAAAAACGACTTCCCAAGTTGGCCACCGCGTCCCAGTTGGCGCGACCGCGGTAAATCGCTGGGACACTGCCTCATCACCGCGGTCGCGGTGAAACGCGGCGGGACCGTGGTGGTTATGTACCATTCTGTAAAACGGGCATAACTTTTTGCACACAGCTCCGTTTAGGCTCCACAATATATTGTTTGAAAGCTATTTCAATGGCCTACAACTTTCATGCTTTGAATTTTGCAAACTTAGTCGATTTTGTCAAATCTTATGCACCTCACTTTCCATCTTGGTTTTGAACAACTATTTTCACCCATAATCATCCCGATGGGACTTCAAATGTTCAAAATATAACCTTACTACTCCTTTAACTCATTCATAACTAAGCCGAATTTACGGGATGTTACATTATCTCCCCCTTGGAATCATTTGACCTCGAATGATGGTCCTGGCTGCAACTACGGCTATCTGTGGACATTATAAACGGGTGTGATGGAGATATGCGAATACTGAAATATCATGAATACATGTATATTAAACTGAACGAGCATGTGATCATTAAATACTAAGCTGAGTAAATACTGCAGGACATGGAGATTATAATATAAGACCTGAATGGAAAGGTTAATTACCTTCCACATTTTCCTTTTGCTCTTCAAAGAGATGGGGATATCTGGACTTCATGTCCTCCTTGGCTTCCCATGTAGCCTGTTCAACCTTTTGATTCCTCCAAAGCACTTATACTGAAGCAATTTTCTTAGTTCTGAGCTTGCGGATTTGTAACGACCCGCTCAGTCCTTCTAAGACTTATAGCCCCGTTTCCCCCATTTCTTTTTTTATGTGTTGTTCAGCTGTGTTGAGTTGTATCGAGTTGGTAGGTTTGGGTTCGAAGTAGTTTTGGAGTGAAATGATCATTTAGTCTCTTAGTTAGAAAGCTAAGTTAGACAAGTCAATCGGAAGTTGACTTATGAGTAAACGAATTTGGATTTGGATTTTTATGATTTGATTAGCTTCCTTAGTTGATTTTAGACTTAGGAGTATGTCCGAAATATAATTTGGAGGTCCGTGGTAGAATTAGGCTTGAATTGGCAAAAGTTGGAAGTTTAAAAGTCTTAGGCTTGAATTCGAGGTTGATTTGGTATTTTGGTGTTGTTTAGGGTGTTTCGGAGATTTGACTAAGTTCGGGTAGTGATATATGACTTGTTGGAATTATTGGTTGAGGTCCCGACGGCCTTGGGTGAGTTTCGGATAAGTTTGGGTTGTGTTGCGCTCGTTTTCTTATGTTTCGACGCCGTTTCTTCAAGCATAAATGATATTATATTGAACAAATGAGCTCCGATTTCGTTTTTGATTGAAGCATTAGATCCGTATCGTAATTACGGACCTGTAGTAAAAAGAATCGTCGAATTTGGACATCGTATGAGGATTTTATGGTCATTTTACTAAAAATTAGGTTGCCAGATTTTTCAGAGTAATTACGAATTTGCCACTAGCAGCGTATTTAAAAATCTGCACTATTTGCAAATATTAAAACCTACATATCTCCTTCGTTATAAGGCCAAATTGAGTGATTCAAAAGCCTAACTTGACTAGAATTTCACAAGGAATCCATTGGAGGAATAAAATACGAGTTTCAGGATCACTTGGCACGAGAAACGAGGCAGAATAGCTGGTAGAAAAATATACAAAACAAGGGTTTGTTCATTCGGTCATATTTTGAGTTGGGGAGCTCGGATTTGGGCGATTTTGTAGGAGATTTTCACCATATGGATTGGGGTAAGTGTTCTCTACTCGATTTTGATTATAATTTATGAATCCATCTTCGTTTTTGGGATTTGATTGATGATTTCAAAGTGAAATTGAGGGAGTTAGGGTTTGAGTTTTGGAGAGTTTTAAGTGAGGATTTGAGGGACCAAACGGAGTCCGATTTTGACAGATTTTATATGGTTAGACTCGGGAGAGGAAGAGGATTATTATTCTGCCATTTTTGACTGATTCCGAGACGTGGGCCCAGGGGCTGAGTTTTGGCCGATTTCGGATTTTTTGCATGTTTATGTAGTTTTATTGTGTAATTCGATTCTTTAGACTATGTTGATAGTAGTATTCTGATTATGGTTAGATTCGAAGCTTTTGGAGACCGAGTAGAGGGACGAGGACATCCCGGAGTAGGATCTTACGCTGTTGAGGTAAGTAACAGTTTTAACTCTGGCTTTGAGGGTATAAACCGGAAAATTGATTTCATATGATTGTTTGGTAGTGATACCCACTACACCGCGGGGGATTGAGACTTGGTCCGTCCCGTGAGGCCAGGCCTAAAAGCTATTATCTGTGGTTATGTGTTTACTTGTTGTTGAACTTGTTTGCCTTCATGTTAGAGATCATGCTTAGGTTTTATTCATGCTCACATTATTTGTACTTAGTCATAAGAATTATTGTACATATTTACCTCAGTCTCTATTATTTGCTAATATGATGTGATACTTGATGGGCTGTGTGCCCTTATTTGTTGATGATGGTGAGGCTGGTGAGGTACATGGTTGAGTAAGGGCTAGGGCCTGGTTGTGAGGATATTAATACCATAGCGCGTGAGTTGTCCGCGTAGCACGTGAGTTGACCGTGCGGGTCCAGGTATTGATACCATAGCGCGTGAGTTGTCCGCGTAGCACGTGAGTTGACCGTGCGGATCCAGGTATTGATATAATGGCACGTGAGTTGTCCGTGCTTAGCGCTTGGGCTTTGGGAGCCCCTCCGGAGTCTGTACACACCCCCAGTGAGCGCAGAGTGTTGAGTGTATTGAGTGTTGAGTGTTGAGTGTTGAGTGCGAGTGCTGAGTGATGGAGTGACATTGCTGTGAGGTTGCATTTACTTTTGCTGTTGCTGCATTTATCTGTTAAATTTCTTTGTGGCATTTATTGAGTTATGAAATTTACTTGTTTATTCCTGCTATTATTTTTAAAATTGTGGAAAATAAATAATTGGACTCTTTTACTTAGCTCGTCACTACTGCTCAGTTCCTTAGTTATTTCTGTTACTACTGAGGTGGTTGTACTCATACTACACCCTGCACTTTATGTGCAGATCCAGGTGAGTTCGTTGAGTTCAGGTCCGACTATCTGTAGAGATTGCAAGGTAGCTGCCAGCGTCCGAGGACCTCGTTACTCTTTTTGTCATTTTTTTCTTTTAGTCTATTTATAT
>NW_017678111.1:0-8398 GCF_001879085.1 Nicotiana attenuata
ATAAGCAGAAGTTAAGCATATTTGAGAGAAAAAAGATCAAGTCTGATTTGCAAGCAACATATGCGAGATACAAGTGTGCACGTCTGAAGCTATATGAACTAAGATAGAAGAACCAGTTTCATCATTGTGTTTATTCTAAGTCTAGTTCAATTGTAGTAGGTTTTTATATTGTACCTTTCAGCTTTATCTAGAAGCAGTTGTAATAGGTATATTGAGTATTCAAGTTAGAGTTAACTTGAAAGTGTCGCAACAGTTGAGGCTGTGTGCTACACTGGGATTAGAGTTAATCCTTAGGTTTACAAAGAGTTTTGCAAATGCAGTTTTTGGCTCAGTGATTTTAGTGGAGTTTTGGAAAATCCTACTGAGTAGTAGGTCGTGGTTTTTTCACCTTTTGAGCCAGGTGTTTTCCACGTAAAAATCTCTGTGCACTTTAGTTTCAGTATTTATTATTCCGCAAACTGCTGTAGTTAGAACACTTAGAAGAACCAGGTTCTTCTAACGCGAAAATTAGGTACCACACAAATCACCCCCTCTCTTGTGTGGTATTGACGTCTAAAACATCACCCTAATTTTGCATCAATTTTTCTATCACGTTCCTGAGGCGGTGGTACAAAAATAAATGAACCAAGCAATAGGTATCGCATCTTGCACTTCTTGGCCTTTAAGTGAGGAATGTCGTTTTGTCTCCTTGGTGTGGCAAATTTAAGAATATAAACACTTTGTTCCTCATCCATTGACTCCTCCATATGCTCTACTGGATCAATTCCCATGTCACCAACCAAACAGAATGTTGAAAAGTATTTAGAATGAGGTCTAATACGCTCCAACTCCAAAATTGCATTATTTTTGACATCCTCAATTTTGCACTCTTCGTCAACCTTGGCATCATTAATAATATTTTGGTCGAATAGTGGAAGTTCCTCTTTCCGCTCCACAAGCTGGCCAATATCCACAAAAATTGGTTGTGGGGCATCAGACGCCTCAACCTTTTTATTCAATTGATCATGCAAGTCATGGATATCTAAGCCAAATTGGTCTATCTCTTGCCTGAGCTGAGTTCTTGCTTCTATTAGTTGTTCTGTCATATTTGAAAGACCATCACGGAGAAACTCATGAGATTTTATAAGTTGAGCTTGTTCCTCTAGCCAAGATTGGCTCACTATATCTGCTTCTTCAAAATTATTTTCTGGTGGGAACTCGCTCTCTTCAGCCACTTCCTCCGCCTCGGCCTTCATTCTCATGATTGCTGTCGATTTTCATCTTGTAGCTCGACTACTTGCCTCATCATGTCCATAATATGAGCCATGCTTTCCATATCCTCCACTTCCTTGCTCCTATCAAACTCATAAACATTATTAAAAATATTATAATAAGAACTCTGAGAAGGATAATAAGAATTAGGACAACCATCCCAATGTCCACCTTGACCACCACACATATTACAAAAATTCCACTCATCAAATTGAGATGCACAATTTTGCCACAAGTGTGGTCCTCCACAATATGGACAAGGATCACTATAATAAGAATAACCAATATTTGACCAATTCTCATTCCAAGATGCCATGTCAACAAAGATAATAAAATATTAAACTACGTTAAAAATAAAAAAATAAAAACTTGAATAGGCAAAAAGTAAAAATCCAATCTAGTAGAATAGTTAATTTCTAAGTCCCTGGCAACGGCGCCAAAAACTTGTTGCGGCCAAATGCACACGCAAGTATACGCGGTCGTCAAGTAATAAAGTGACTAAAAGTCGGATGTCGATCCCACGAGGACTTGTGATTAACTATTAACTAAATTAGACTATCCTAATTATACTAAACAAAAATTAAACCTAGAAGTATTTGATTACTAAACTAATTAAAATAAATAAAAACAAATAATGAACTTTTAACAGAGAGAAAGAGCAGATTTTTATGATATCAATGTAATGAAAACGATCTAGGGTTATGGGCTATCTAACATTCCTATTGTATTCTTCAATTGAATTGACTAACTAATTTATCGAGTTTATTGGTTGACAGGGTTAATATTGCTCATAAGAATCTGTCGAGTTCTTACTCGCCTATTCAAGCTAACCTAACTCCTATATGTCTATGGAGTTAGAATCAACAAGAACGCATTTATATTTCCTGTAAATTAACCAAGCAAGGCAATTAGGTATATGTCTATCTTAACCGCGAATCCGTTCCCCGAGGCCCAGGTTCAAGAACTTGCTCTACTCAATCCTATATGCAGTCTAGAATTCCCACTTTCGAGTTCAACTCTAGATTCGTAGATAGTATTCAATTGGTGATCAAACAATCAAATAATTAAGTGCATGATTGAATAAATAAACCAATATGATAAACCAAGAAATCAAAATCAATATCCGAATAAGAATAGCCATGAAAGAACCACAACCCTAGAACGTGAAGTTTATCTCCACATAGACATGGTAGCAAAACAACAAATCATACAAAGAAACATTAAAAGACTAAGTTGGTGGAAGAAAAGATAAAACCCGGCCTCCACAGCGGCTCTGTGCTCTTCCTTCGTCAAAAATTGCTCTCAAAAACGTTCTCCTATGTATATATACCAAGTAGGGTTGGGCCCAAACAATTATACCTTCTCCAATGTGAAAAAGGACACTTTTCCTGGGCTTAACTAGCGCTGAAGCGCATTTGACCGCGCATCTGGGCGCGCTAATTGGCTGACTTTCTGTTTCTGGGCGCGCTAATTGGCTGACTTTCTGTTTCTGGGCGCGCTAAAACTAGCGCGGCCGCGCATCTGGGCGCGCACTTTTCACCCCGTTCCATTCCGAATTTGGAAAAACGTAAAACATGAAAGTTGTAGCCCTTTGAGTTAGTTTTCCAACCATATATTGTGGAGCCAAAATAGAGTTCTGAGAAAAAAGTTATGCCTATTTTACTAGACAGTGCGCAATCTGCCTACTGGAGTCTTCGTTCCCTCTAACTATCATCCGTTGACCCCCAAACACGATCCAGGCTTAATTCCTTGAACTTTTACTCAAACTTTAAAGCTCCAAATCACTTGAATTCATTCCATAACATCTATATAGCTCGGAATCACTCCTACAAGGCATAAAATATACAATTAGTGCAAAACACTAGCGATTAAAGCTCAAACTCAATTAAAGTGCAGTAAATTAGAGTGTAATAATCGACTAAAATACGTAATTATAGCCTATCATCAACACCCCACACTTAAACGTTGCTCGTCCTCGAGTCAACCAAAAATTTACTCTATCTATGAGCACTTAACATATTTGAAGCACACTACACCAATGATTATGGTTGATAGCAACAATTAAACTCTAGCATACGCAATCATCATACACTTCCCTTTACTTATGTCATTCTTCAAAAATATTCAAACAAAGACAATATGCTCACAACAATCCTAGCCTCAAAAACCGACTCAATGTCACAATGCACTCATGGCTTGAACACCCAACATCCTAGAGAAGTCTAATAATGTTACCTATCCTTCGTGAAACCATGTGCCCTCATAACTAAGGCAAAAGAGTAAGTTGAATCCACACATTCGAATCTCATGATCAAATATATTTTAAGGACTCATATATATCAAAGAAAATATCGCTCACCCTCACAAAAGAAGTCACATGCATGTAATTGGTACCATAGGCTTGCCCATAATGTAAATCTCTACTAATGTTGGCTCACTCGATTTAAAATCAATTAGGACTTTTTCATGGTTGTAATGTGGGCTAAGGGACGGGTAGGATATATTTAGGAATAGTGACTAACCCTCCTAAGCACTTTAACATACCACATAATCAACTTTAAGCGCAAATTCTTCAATCCCAACTTCAATTTCACAACTAAAATCACTCCCAACAATGTTCCCTCTTTCTTTAAGCACTACATTAATTCATACCCACTAGCAGGAACAAGACAACAATGTATTCATCTCAATTTTTTCTTTTTTTCAGATTATTCTCTTTTTTTTTTCAATTTTCGCTAGTGGTGTATTATTTTACAAAACAAGTGCACCTTTCATCCTTTTATTGGTTCCACTCAAAAGCCACCCCACACTTATTTCCTTCTTACTTCTTTTAGCGTTCAGCTCACAATTAAAGTGCTTTAAGAGGTAAAAGGATCAAAACAATGTTAATTAAGAACAAAAAGGGTATAGGCTTGTAATGTGGGTGCCAACTAAAAGTCTATAGGCTCAAAAGGGTTAACTAGGGATAAATTTTATTTGTAATAAGCAATTAAGCTAAAAAAAAAAATCAATGAAAGCCTAAAGTCACTTTTCAAACCGAACATCACCTAAAATTTCGCTTCAACTCACATACCGGGCAAGTTCTAGACACAAGTACAATACATAGACTATACAAAAACCTCACCACACATGGCACATGACTCATTAAGGACTGTCTCATTCCGACTCTCAAACAAATGCAAGTATTCACGGAGCCACGAGATATTAAGCATGAAGCACAAAGTGAACATAAGTCAAGAAAACGAGAAATAGGCGTCACAAAACATGCTATACAACTAAGCAAGGCATCATCAATAATTTCAAATCATAGGGAAGATACTACACATGCCAAAGCCTAAATATGCTACTATCAAACAAGTCAAGGACGCCTAGGTTCATCATTATTCCCCCTTTTATTCCCTAAATTCCTAATCTACTCTAAAAGAAAAAAAAACTACCCGGTTCAAACTACATCCCATGGAAAAGAACCGAGACACAAAGAAAAACCATGGAGGATTATTACTACCTAAAGAAAGCTAAAAGACATATTTTTATGTTTTTTGTTTAGACTTTAATCCCTCAAGAAAGCTGTCCACACAATCCATCGTCGGGAAAAGTCCAAATTTTTCGATTTTTTTTTTCGTTTTTTTTGTTTTTTTTTTAAAAAAAAAAATTACTACACTAAGAACGAGTACTATAACTAAGCTAACATAGCACAGAAAATCACCCAGACAATCTCCTCACCCCACACTTAAAATTGTGCAATGTCCTCAATGCACACTAAAAATAACAAGAGGGTAAAAGAGACTCCCTAGTAGGCCAAAGGCCGAAGAATTAGCAGCTCACGGGATACTCAGACTTCTCCCTGGTATGATCCCTTGTGCGGGTACCTCACACTTAGTTTCAACCACCTGCTCGCTTTTGCCCATGCCTCTTGGCTTTGATTCCATGCTTGTACTCCTACAAAACACAAAAATAATACTACAAAAAAAATTAACACAATAAAATAAACAAAAGGAAAAAAATAGAATTGGGTTGCCTCCCAACAAGCGCTTGATTTAACGTCGCAGCACGACGCCAACACTTTCATCGCTTTTCCTTCCACTTTGAGGATATAAATTGCGCCCCCAATTTTGCATCAAATTTTCTGTCACGTTCATGGGGCGGTGGTGTAAAAATAAAGAAACCAAGTAGTAGGTATCGCATCTTGCACTTCTTGGCCTTTAAGTGAGGAATGTCGTTTTGTCTCCTTGGTGTGGCAAATTTCAGAATATAAACACTTTGTTCCTCATCTATTGACTCCTCCATATGCTCGAATGGATCAATTTCTATGTCACCAACCAAACATAATGTTGAAAAGTGTTTAGAATGAGGTCCAATACGCTCCCACTCTAGAATTGCATTATTTTTGACATCCTCAATTTTGAGCTCTTCGTCAACCTTGGCATCATTAATAATATTTTGGTCGAATAGTTGGAATTCCTCTTTCCGCTCCACAAGCTGGACAGTATCCACAAAAATTGGTTGTAGGGCATCAGACGCCTCAACCTTTTTATTCAATTGAGCATGCAAGTCATGGATATCTGAGCCAAATTGGTCTATCTCTTGCCTGAGCTCAGTTCTTGCTCTATTAGTTGTTCTGTCATATTTGAAAGACCATCACGGAGAAACTCATGAGATTTTATAAGTTGAGCTTGTTCCTCTAGCAAAGATTGGCTCACTATATCTGCTTCTTCAAAATTATTTTCTGGTGGGAACTCGCTCTCTTCAGCCACTTCCTCCGCCTCAGCCTTCATTCTCATGATTGCTGCACTAATTCTTTGTGCAGCCTTTCGATTTTCATCTTGTAGCTCGACTACTTGCCTCATCATGTCCATAATATGAGCCATGCTTTCCATATCCTCCACTTCCTTGCTCCTATCAAACTCATAAACATTACTAGAAACATTATAAAAAGAACTCTGAGAAGGATAATAAGAATTAGGACAACCATCCCAATGGCCACCTTGACCACCACACATATTACAAAAATTCCACACATCAAATTGAGATGCACAATTTTGCCACAAGTGTGGTCCACCACAATATGGACAAGGATCACTATAATAAGAATAACCAATATTTGACCAATTCTCATTCCAAGATGCCATGTCAACAAAGATAATAAAATATTAAACTAAGTTAAAAATAAAAAAATAAAAACTTGTTGCGGCCAAACGCACACGCAAGTATACGTGGTCGTCAAGTAATAAAGTGACTAAAAGTCGGATGTCGAACCCACGAGGACTTATGATCAACTATTAACTAAATTAGACTATCCTAATTATCTATACAAGAATTAAACCAAGAAGTATTTGATTTTAAACTAATTATACTAAATAAAAACAAATAATGAACTTTAAACAGAGGAAACGAGCAGATTTTTATGATATCAATGTAATGAAAACGATCTAGGGTTATGGGCTATCTAACATTCCTATTGTATTCTTCAATTGAATTGACTAACTAATTTATCTAGTTTATTGGTTGACAGGGTTAATATTGCTCATAAGAATCTGTCGAGTTCTTACTCGCCTATTCAAGCTAACCTAACTCCTATATGTCTATGGAATTAGAATCAATAAGAACGCATTTATAATTCCTGTAAATTAACCAAGCAAGGCAATTAGGTATATGTCTATCCTAACCGCGAATCCGTTCCCCGAGGCCCAGGTTCAAGAACTTGCTCTACTCAATCCTATATGCAATCTAGAATTCCCACTTTCGAGTTCAACTCTAGATTCGTAGATAGTATTCAATTGGTGATCAAGCAATCAAATAATTAAGTGCAGGATTGAATAAATAAACCAATATGATAAACTAAGAAATCAAAATCAATATCCGAATAACAATAGTCATGAAAGAACCACAACCCTAGAACGTGAAGTTTATCTCCACATAGACATGGTAGCAAAACAACAAATCATACAAAGAAACATAAAAAGACTAAGTTGGTGGAAGAAAAGATAAAACCCGGCCTCCACGGCGGCTCTGTGCTCTTCCTTCGTCAAAAATTGCTCTCAAAAACGTTCTCCTATGTATATATACCAAGTAGGGTTGGGCCCAAACAATTATACCTTCTCCAATGTGAAAAAGGACACTTTTCCCGGGCTTAACTAGCGCTACAGCGCATTTGACCGCGCATCTGGGCGCGGTAATTGGCTGACTTTCTGTTTCTGGGCGCGCTAAAACTAGCACGGCCGCGCATCTGAGCGCGCACTTTTCACCATGTTCCATTCCGAATTTGGAAAAACGTGAAACATTAAAGTTGTAGTCCTTTGAGTTAGCTTTCCAACCATATATTGAGGAGCCAAAATGGAGTTCTGAACAAAAAGTTATGTCTATTTTACTAGACAGTGCGCAATCTGCCTACTGGAGTCTTCGTTCGTTCTAACTATCATCCGTTGACCCCCAAAAACGATCCCGGCTTAATTAACTTTTACTCAAACTTTAAAGCTCCAAATCACTTGAATTCATTCCATAACATCTATATAGCTCGGAATCACTCCTACAAGGCATAAAACATACAATTAGTGCAAAATACTAGCGATTAAAGCTCAAACTCAATTAAAGTGCAGTAAATTAGAGTGTAATAATCGACTAAAATACGTAATTATAGCCTATCATCATTTAGGGTTTCAGAAGAAACCTAGAAGTGAGAAAGGCCTAGAAAACTCGTGGATCTAAGCCGGAGAAGTTAGACTCAGGCTCAAACGTCCATGATATGCCGGAGTAAAGCCGGAGACGACCATGGAACACTGAATCGAAGGAGATCTAGGTAGAGATCTTCAAGGTCAGGCCTTGAATCTTCAGAAAACCGGTGTATAAGAGCACCAGGGGGTGGGTGTGAGATCCCCACAGCTTTGGTGGCCATAGATTCCAGTGGATCTCTGGTCTGAGACGACAAGAGGCGGCTAGGGTTTGAGAACCCTTGAGAGAGTTTGAGAGAGTGGAGGGTTTCAGAGGCGGCGGTTGGTGAGAAATGAGGCAGGGTAAAGGGGTTGTTTGAATTAAAAAAGGAAAGGGACGTGGGGAGCCGTTGATCTAAAAGATCAACGGCTGGGATTAAATGGGTCGAATGGGGGCCGGGTTTGGGTATGATAGCAAAGGGTATGGGTCGGGTTATAAT
>NW_017678111.1:8405-10374 GCF_001879085.1 Nicotiana attenuata
GGGCAGCCTAATCTTTTTCCTTTCAAGACCTAATAAATCACCTGGCCTGGATGGTTTACACCCATTTCTTCCTACAAAAATAGTGGCATATGATTAGCAAATCAGTGATAACCCTTTACCATGATGTTTTTTAATCAGGGTCACTGCCAGAGGGTCTTAATGACACATATTTATGTCTCATTCCAAAATTCCCTAACGCAAATCATCTTAAGAACTTTCTCCCCATAGGTCTTTGTAACACCATTTATAAAGGAATCACAAAAATCATTGCTAATAGACTCAAGCCTTTCCTAGTCAAGCTCATTAGTCCTTATCAATCGAGCTTCCTTAAGGGTAGACGAGCTAGTGATAATGCTATTGTTATTCAAGAGCTCTTGTTAAAAATGAATAAATACAAAAGCTATAAATCTAATATTATACTAAAGATAGACCTCGAAAAAGCATTTGACCGCTTAGAATGGTCGTTTATTTATAGAACTCTACTGCATTTCAAATTCCCCCCCAAAGGTCCTTAAGCTCATTATGACTTGTGTAACGACCAGCAATATCTCAGTGCTAGTAAACGGGAACACTAGTCCATTTTTTTCCCCAGTAGGGGAATAAGACAAGGGGATCCGTTATCCCCTTACATCTTTATTCGTTGTATGAACATGCTCTCGACTCAAATTTCATATATAGTTGACATCAACCTTTGGTCCCCTATAAAAATAGGAAGGGACAAATATCCTATTTCCCACCTATTTTATGCCAATGACCTTACATTNGTTACATGGGTCTCACAGTTCACAGACAAGCTTAGTATAGTCTGAGGGATCGGTACGGAGACGTCTGTATTTATCCCCCAGAGGCTACAGAGTTAGGAAAAACTTCACATTCATTCTTTCCTGTCGTCCGATTTTGTTCTCTCAATGTTAAATCGAAACCTCTACTCTTGTCTTTTCGCGAATGGAGAGGTCATGTACCACTTCTTCAGCCGAGCAGCAGCACAGACCGGTGGTAGATCAGCTACGTCTCCGGAGGCTTTGTGGAGGTTGGATAAGTTTCACCAAGCTCTTCCCTACTACATTCAGCGGTGCATCTACTGAGGATCCCTAGGATTATCTAGACAGTTGTCATGAGGTTCTCAAGAACATGGGGATCGTGGAGACCAATGGGGTCGATTTTGCTACCTTTCGCTTGTCTGGATCCGCCAAGACCTGTTGGAGAGATTATTGATTGGCTATACCAGTTAGGTCATCAGCTTCGACTTGGGAGCAGTTTATGTAGCTATTTCTGGAGAAGTTTCTCCACATCACTCAGAGAGAGGTATTAGAGGTGGAGGTAGAGATGCTAGAGGTAGAGGTAAAGGTATTAGAGGTGGAGGTAAATGTATTAGAGGTGGAGGTGCAGGTATTGTTCTGGTTTGTGGTAGAGAAGCTTCGGTTTTATTTTTCGCCGTATCTGGTCATGCCTAGTGATTCTTTGAGTGCCCCTGTTTATGTGTCTACGCCGGTGGGTGATTCTATTGTGGTGGATCGCGTCCATTGTTCATGTATAGTGGTTATTGGAGGTCTTGAGACTCGTGTAGATTTGTTGCTTCTGGACATGGTTGATTTTGATGTTATATTGGAGATGGACTGGTTATCACCTTACCACGCTATCTTGGACTATCATGCCAAGACTATGACCTTAGCCTTACCGGGTTTACCTCGTTTGGAGTGGAGAGGGACTCCTGGTCATTCTACCCGTAGTGTTATCTCCTATGTGAAGGCTCGACGTATGGTCGAGAAGGGGTGTTTGGCCTATTTGGCCTATGTTCGTGATTCTAGTGCTGAGGTTCCTTCTATTGAGTTTGTGCCGGTTGTTCGTGAGTTTCCTGAGGTATTCCCTTCAGATCTGCCGGGTATGCCACCCGACAGGGATATTGACTTTTGCATTGATTTGGCTCCGGGCACTCAGCCCATTTCTATCCCGCCGTATCGTATGGCCC
>NW_017678111.1:13276-24216 GCF_001879085.1 Nicotiana attenuata
AAATTTGATTAGAACGTGTTGGTATCGGGCCCGTATTTTGGTTCCGGCGCCCGGTACAGGTCTTATATATGATTTAAGATGTTTCTGTAAAATTTGGTGAAAAACGGACGTCGTTTGGCGTGATTCGGACCTAAATTGCTAAATTTGATACTTGATGAAGTTTGAGAAAAAGTTCTTGAATTTGAGGTTTGATTCATGGTTATTGAGGTTATTTTCGCGATTTGATCGCATGGATAAGTTCGTATGATGTTGTTGAGTTAGTGTGTGTGTTTGGTTAGTAGCCCCGAGAGCTCGGGAGTGTTTCGGATGTGTTTCGGGAAGTTTTTGACTTACAAAATATTGCAGGTTTTTCAGCTGTTGGGTTCCTGATGTATTCTTCTTCGCGTTCACGGGACTACCTACGCGAACGCGAACTGTAAATTTTGATGGAAGAAAAATCCTTCTACTCGAACGCGTAGCTCAGGTCGTGAACGCGAAGCAATGGGGGTTTATACCTTCGCGAACGCGGCCCTGGCCACGCGAACGCGAAGGCCAAAGTGGGCCTGGGCAGGGAGGGTTAATTACCTTACACGAACGCGACCCATTGGACGCGAACGCGAGGGCTCGAGGGGATCCTTCTCCGCGAACGCGAGCCTATTTACGCGAACGCGAAGGTTTAACCAGCCTTACCCATCACGAACGCGAAGGGTATGTCGCGATCGCGAAGGGCAATTTTGCCCAGTGATTTTAAAAGACCCAAAATAGAACACTTACGGGATTTTATCAAAATTTCACAAACCCCTTCTTCTCCAAAGCTCTTAGGCGATTTTTAAAGCATTTCTTCATCAAAACTTTTTGGGTAAGTAATCTTTAACTTGTTTTCTTTATTTTCCATTAACACCCATTAGATTTCTAGGCCTAAATCATGTGAATAAGGGTGGAAAATTAGGGATTTGGGTAGAACTAGGGATTTTTGAATAATTGTGATTTAGACCTCGTTTTGGGGTCAAATTCTAGAAATAATTATATATTTGGGCTCGTGGGTGAATGGGTGATTTGAATGTTTCTTCCCCCTCCCATACTTGACTGTATATGAATGTTTCTTTCTGTACTTCTTTTCTACTGTATATAGTTAAATTGCACAGGTTTATTTGGTAGTCTGGTCCTAGCCTCGTCACTACTTCGCTGAGGTTAGGCTAGGCACTTACCAGCACATGGGGTCGGTTGTGCTGATACTACACTCTACACTCTTTTGTGTAGACCCCAGAGGTGTAGACTTCGGACCGCGATGGGATTGCTGATTCCAGCTCATCAGGCGACCCGAGGTAGTCCTGCAGGCGTCCGCAGGCCTTGGCATCTTCTTCTATATACTATTCCTGTTTCTTTCATGCATTTCTTGAGACAGTGTTGTATTTATTTCTTTCAGACCTTTATTTGTAGTATTCTTAGACCGTCTGTGAAACTGTGACACCAGTTCTGGGTAGTCGAGACTGAAACAATTGTATTAGATATTCATGTTCAGATTGCATATTGTTTTTCTTCCGTTTACGTTAATTCCGCTGTATAAATGTTATTTCTTCTTAATTATTAAAAGATATAAAATGGGTAAAAAGGTAAATTGTTCAAATAATTGGCTTGCCTAGCTCACATAGTAGGCGCCATCACGACTCCCGAGGGTGGAAAATTCGGGTCGTGACAATAAAGTGGATAACATTGTTAGATCCACTTAAACTCAAGCAGAGTTTGCAAGAAATATATAACCACCAGAAGTTGTTATGTTTCGTATATCTCATTGTAACTCAATTTTGTTAACCACCAGAAGTGGTATATGCCTATAACCACCAGAAGTGATAATTTAGGCTTTCTATGGTTACAATTGAAGATAAGTTAGAGAAAATTTCTCTATATTACTTGCATGCCTCGATCTGCTTCTGAAGTAGCAATATCTTAAAAGAGGTTCTAAGCCGTCACACAATTTGGTGTGATTAATGCACGTTCAAATAATTATGTTTCGTTCCCTGAAGGATGAGAACTTTTGATAAATATTAATACATTCCTGAAGTGAATGTGACGATATTAATAAACTTGTAAATATGAATGCGCTTTTGATGTGAATATATTACAATTCACCTCCAGAAGAGGTAAATATGATTGAGGGATTAATATTTCGTATTTTAAATTTGCTTATGAAGAAGTAACACAATTGAAATTTTCTCCTGAAGTAGGAAAATATTATGAAACTGTGTCTTTCTGTGCTGAAACAAAATAATAAGCTATTCAAAGTTTTTTGAAGAACATTTTCATTCCCTAGAGTGAATGAAGAAATACCACAACTCACCTCCTGAAGAGGTAAATAACAAAGGACATAAATCTTATTTTTGTGGCATAAAGATCATTGTCGCACGTACCCGTTGTACGTAAAATATCTTGGAAAATTTTATTAAATATCATTCCAAGGCAAAAGTATCCTTGTAGAATGCTTTCTACTACAACCACATTAATATGTTATGTTAGTTATCGAGTTCCCCGAAGGAAATAACAACTCATGTATCTTTCCCTAAAGTATGTAATGACTATGTTGTTGCCACTTTGATGTAAAATATTCAGTTGTTAATGGCGTTTCTCCCTGAAGGAGATATTTTGTCACAAAGTTGGTGGTAGAAATATGAAATTCTTAATTTCTTACATTTTATAAATTTAGAATTGTCTTCATATTGTTAATTTGATTATGATTTTCTCTTATGACACCAGAATTGTCTGAGCACTATTAGGTAGTACAAAATTTATCAAAAGCTCCTGAAGAGCTAATTGTTTGTCTAGAAGACACGTGATACAAGTAGTGTCTGAATAATATTTTATTGTGAAAAATAAATTGAAGGCTCCCGAAGAGCTTATATGCAAATTTGTCATTCATATTATATGATTGTGGTCAAAACATATGTTGTAGTAAACCCGAAGTTTACTAATACAATTGGCTATCATATTGAGACTACAAATGACTGGAAGATGAAGATCTTCATGTTTCCACAATCATAAGGGGTAAAATAAAATGTATATGAGAAGTTACCCGCTTTATTCTTTAATTTATACTACATCATGTATCATAGTAAACCGGAAGTTTACTAATGCAAAAGTTTATGCCATAGTAAACTAAAAGTTTACTGAGAGATAGCACATGCCTTGATAAACTTGAAGTTTTCATTTGCCATTTTTAAATGAGCTATTTGAGAATTCTGATAAGCATATACTGAAGAACCAGAAGATTCTTCAAGAATTCTCTTGTGCTGCTTGTTCTCATAATAAATTGGTTATACCGGCTAAAGTTGAGACTAAGACCCCTGAATTTTGGAATATATAAAAGGTGAATATGGGTCATTCACCTATCATGTGAACCACTTATAGATGCATATATAAGATTGTTACATGTGTGTTCACTGTCAACCTGCAGTTTGGCATTTGAAATTGCTTTTCTCAACTAAGAGCATAACTTTCAGATTATAAAATCAAGAAAGTTCATCTTGATAATGCTGGTTTATATCCAAGCTGGTTTAGAATTGAATACCTCCTATTAATGGCTAAACCATTGCTTATGAGAACAAAGCTTCATGTGTTGGTCTAAGATTTTTTAAATTGCATATAGCAGCACTTGTATGCATCGGACCAACAATATATGATAAGTTCTCCCCTAAAAATTGGTTTAGGATCAGAAACCAAATATTTTTACTATCTTTTGATGTGTGGTATATGATATATTTCTCTACCGCAATGCACAAAGATATGTTTCCCAAAGAAAATTAGGGATATATGTTAGTTTTTCTAACATTTGGGGGATGGAATAAACAGCTAAAAAATATGCTATATGAATCGAATTATCATTAATATAATCCTCACTTATAAGATGATTCAAGTAAAATGCCAGAAGCATTTGCTGATCCAAAAATAACTATCGTATTTCAGCTGCAAATGCTCCTATTAAAATTAAAGTCCCTGAAGGATAGAGTACGCATGAAGCGTGGTAGACCAATCGGTTCCAAAGGTAACAATCCTTGAAAAATGATAGGAGCTAATGATCAAAATGATCATAATGAGGAGGAAATGAGCTCTAGAAGAGCCCACGACATAACATTTCATGAAACTCCAGAAGAAGTTCAGGTACCTGAAAACAAAGAAAGTGATGATATCTCAACATAGGAACCGATACGAAATAATCGTCGACGATATATTTGATACAATATATTGTAAAAGATTGTGAGGATCGGACCTGTAGTCCAGACACCTGGAGATGTCATGCCATTTAAATGCAAGGCATAACCTATATGACTCATTTGATTAAGTCTATATGAAGATCTCTGAAGGATTTAAATGCCTAAATTATATAATTCAAATATTGAGAAATGTACTCGATCAAATTATAAATATCTTTGTACGGTATAAAGCAATCTGGGCGCATGTGGTATAATCGCCTCAGTAAATTTTTGCAGAAAGAAGGCTACATAAGTGATGTTATTTGTCCATGTATTTTTATAAAGAAAATGTCATCAGAATTTGTTACACTTGTTGTTTATGTTGATGACATAAATCTTGTTGGAACTCCAGAAGAGCTCCAAAAGGCAATTGAATATCTTAAGAGAGAATTTGAGATGAAAGATCTTGGAAACAAAAAACTTTGTCTTAGTCTACAAATTGAACATTTAGCAGACAAGATTTTTATCCATCAATCTGCCTATACAAAAAGGGTCTTAAAATGCTTTTACATGGAAAAAGCACACCCATTGAGTACACCAATGATTTTTTGATCACTTAAAGTGAATAAAGAAATGTTCTTACCTCGAGAAGAGGATGATGAACTCCTTGGTCCTGAAATACCCAAGTCTTCATAAGGGGGAGTAAAGTATGCACTGTACTCTTTTCCCCTTGCTCAGGTTTTTTCCCACTGGGTTTTTCCTGGTAAGGTTTTTAATGAGGCAGCTTGCAATGTATATTATTAGTGTACTCTTTTTCCTTGACTAGGATTTTTTTCCACGGGGTTTTTCCTAGTAAGGTTTTAACGAGGCACATAATAATGCACATCCAAGGAGGAGTGTTATGAAAAGATTATTGTGATGTCCATTTATTACTCTGTTGTAGATAATTTTCCTAAAGAAGATTATCCATTTAGTACTCCATTGAAGTTTTCTACAAGTAGCTGATGCAAGCAGGTTGCAAGCAACTCAATGAAATGACTTGCAGCAGCTTCTTGGTTTGATGAGATTAACTTAAATCGATCTGAAATAGTGGTGGATAATATTCTCTACAAATTTAACTTTTGAGAAGAAGGTATACAAGATTGGCGGATACTCGAATATTTGAAATAAGGTTTTCATCAGGGGGAGTAAAATACGCGATGCACTCTTTTTTCCTTAAGAAGGTTTTTCCCCACGGGGTTTTCCTTACAGGTTTTCAATGAGGCACCTAACAATGCGTATTACTAAATATGTGTACTCTTTTTCCTTCACTAGGATTTTTGTGACGACCCGGCCGGTCGTCTCATGAGTTACCGGTCCGTTTCCCCCATTTCTGCTTCTATTTGCTTTGTCCATCTGTGTGTTGAGGTATCGGGTTAGACGAATTGAATCCGGAATGATTTTGATAAGGTTTGAGACACTTTGTCTCTTTTAAGAAGGCTTAAGTTGGAAAAAGTCAACCGGATGTTGACTTATATGTTAGAGGGCTCGGATGTGAGTTCCGATTGTTCGGTTAGCTTCGGGAGGTGATTTGTGACTTAGGAGTGCGATCGGAATGGGTTTTGGAGGTCCGGAGTAGAATTAGGCTCGAATTGGCAAAGTTGAGTTTTTGGCGATATCCGGTCGGTAGGTGAGATTTTGATCCAGGGGTCGGAATGGAATTCCGAGAAATGCAGTAGCTTCGTTATGTTATTTGGGAAGTGTGTGCAAAATTTCAGGTCATTCGGACGTGGTTTGGTTGGGTTTTTGATCAAAAGCGTATTTCGGAAGGTTTTAGAAAACTTAGGTTTGAATCCGATGTGTTTTGGGTGATTTGATGTTGTTTGAGGTGTTTTGATGATGGAATAAGTTTGAATAAGGTATTAGGAGGTGTTGGTGCCTTTGGTTGAGGTCCCGGGGGCCTCGGGTGAGTTTCGGGTGGTCAATCGGACCATTTTTGGCTTTGAGAAGTTGCAGAGATTTTGGCCTTCGCGATCGCGTAGCTTATGTCGCGATCACGTAGGAGGAATTTGGAAGGCAGGAATTTAAGCCTTCGCGTTTGCGTTTGAGGCATCGCATTCGCGTAAGGCTGCGAGATGGTTCTTCGCATTCGCATGAAGCTTCCCGCATTCGCATATAAGGATTTGTTGTTCAGGGGTCATTGCTCTTCGCGTTCGCAGCTGAGGTCTCGCGTTCGCATAGTTTGGAAAAGGGAAGCATTGCGTTCGCAGTGTGAGGGTCGCGTTCGCATTGAGTGTTTTTGAGGTCTTGGAATTTTGCTCTTCGCGATCGCGAGGCTTGGGCCGCGATCGCGATGAAGAGATATCAGAACTGGGCAGAAAGTTTATCAGTTATTTCATCCGTGATTTTGGGTCATTTTTACTCTATAGTTGATCATTTTGAGAGCTCTTTGAGGGAGATTGAAGAGGGATTCAAGGAGAATTGATTGGAGGTAAGATTGTTGAACCTAAAACGTGATTCTATTGTGAAATTAACCTAGAAATTCATGGAACCTAAGCTAAGAATGGAAGAACTAGGGCTTGGGATTTTGAAATATTGAATTGGGATTTGAAGGACCACTTGAGGTCGGATTTGAGAACTTTTGATATGTATGAACTCGTGGAAGGATAAGGAACCCGTTGATGTAAAAATTTCTGAGTTTCGAGAAGTGGGCCAGGGGCTCGGGTTTTGCTAATTTCAGGAATTTTGGTATTTTTTGATTGTTTTCGCTTGGGCTTTGTTACCTTAGCATATTGTGACGTATTCGTTCTGATTTTGGATAGATTCGACGTGCTTGGAGGCCAATTCAAAGGGCAAAGGCGTCGCGAGCTAGGGATTTAGCCGGTTCGAGGTGAGTAATGCTTGTAAATGATGTTCTGAGGGTTTGAAACCTCGGATTGTGCATCGTAGTACTATATTGAGGTGAGGCACATGCTCGATGACGAGCGTGGGGTCGTGTACTATTAGGGATTTGGACCTGGTCCATCCCGATTGATGATTTTACCGCGTATTGCTTTAAAACTATTTGTTATCATCGTTTATTTGGGCTGAATGCCATATTTGGGCTTCGTGCCAACTATTTGGACCCTTCGGGGCTTTTATTTGATATTTGCTCACTGTTTTGAATTACTACTTGAACTCAGTCATGTTATTTTCCACTGTTTTACTACTCAGCCATTTTTACTCGATTTTGAGACTTAAATGATATTTTAAATGATTTTTGGGATGAGAGTTACTGTTTTACTATTGCCCGAGGGGCTTGTGATGATTTTGACTGAGTAAGGCCGAGGGCCTATGTTGTGAGGAGATACTGATACTGATTGGAGGCCGAGAGCCTGAGATGTGTACGCCACGAGGTGGCTTGATTGATATGAGGTCGAGGGCCTAGATTTGATGCTACGAGATGGCTTGTTATTGCGCTTGGGCCGTAAGGGGCCCCTCTAGGAGTCTGCACACCCCCAGTGAGCGCGGGTACCCATTGTGATGTGAGAGTGAGCCCGAGGGGCTGTTACTGTTGTGAGATGTTGCTTGAGGGGCGGTTGTGGTGTTATTATGCCCGAGGGACGAACTTTTATTTGTTTACTTTATCATAATTATCTGCCAATTACCTGTTTACTGGTTTAAAGAGCATTTTTCTTGATTCTTACTGGTTTTTCGTGATTATAAATGATTTTACAGCTTCATCATAGACTTCCATATGCTTTACGTGTTTTCTTGCTTTCAGTCATTATTTATATTCATTACTCACTGAGTTGGAGTACTCACTTTACTCCCTGCACCCTGTGTGCAGATTCAGGCGTATCAGGTTCCGCTCCGGAGTGTTGATTTCCTCCAATTCCAGGTGGGCTTCTTCGAAGATTACGAGGTAGCTGTTGACATCAGCAGCCCCGTGTCTCTATTTCTTTATCTTTATGTTCTCTTCAAACAAATGTAGTAGTCTATGACTTAGCAGACTATAGTGTGGATCCATAGATGCTCGTGACTTGTGACACCCCGGTTAGGGCTGTGTTGGGTTGGATTTCCGCATTTTTGCTGTTAATTCCGCTATTTGGTGTTAGTAAATCATGTTCTAAACTATTATGTGTTGGTTTATTGTGTTAAAAGATGAATTGGGTTTGATCTGGCTGGTCTTATCTTCACGAGAGGCGCCATCATGATCGGGTTTGGGGTTAGGGTCGTGACAAGTTGGTATCAAAGCCTAGGTTACATAGGTCTCACGAGTCATGAGCAGGTTTAGTAGAGTCTCGCGGATCGGTATGGAGACGTCTGTATTTATCCTCGAGAGGCTGCAGAACCTTTAGGAAAAACTTCACCTTCTTGAAATTCTTATCGTGCGAGTTGTTCATACGAGTACTAAACTTCTGTTGTTCCATTCTCTCACAGATGGTGAGGACACGCGCTACCGGACAGGATGGACGACCACCAGTGCCACCAGCTGCGGCCACCAAAGGCCGAGGACGCGGTCGTGGCTGTGGTAGGGGCAGAGCAGCGAGGGCAGCACCTGCAGATCCACCAGCTGCCCCAGTTCAGGATTAGGTCCCAGCTGTGGACCCTCCAGTAGCACCAGCTCAGGCACCAGCTGTGCCTATTGTGATTCCGGGTCTTCAGGAGGCCTTGGCTCAGATTTTATCAGTTTGCACTGGCCTAGCTCAAGCGGTTTAAGCCACTACAGCCGTAGCTACTTCACAGGCCGGGAGAGGTAGTCAGACTCCCGCCGCCCGCACGCCTGAGCAAGTCGTGCAGGGACTTCAGACGCCGGGGGCACCTCTAGCCCAGCCGGTCACAGCTGCTCAGGACTATGTAGTTCCTGTCATGCCAGGGATGGGCAGCATAGGTTGGAGAGATTTGGGAGACTTCAGCCTCCGACCTTCAGCGGAGTAGAGGGCGAGGATGCCCAGGGCTTTCTAGACAAGTGTCAGAGGATGCTTCGTACAACTGGTATCTTGGAGACCAGCGGGGTCGCTTTCACTACTTATCAGTTTTCAGGACCTGCTTTTACTTGGTGGGAGGATTTTGAGAGGCATAGGCCTGTTGGTGCAGCACCCCTATCTTAGCAGCAGTTCTTCTTTCTCTTTCTGGAGAAGTATGTACCGCAGTCTCGCCGAGAGGAGTTGCGTAGACAGTTTGAGTGGTTACGTCAGGGAGACATGACCATGTCACAGTATGAGTTGAGATTCTCTAAGTTGGCTCGTCATGCCATTTGACTGGTCCCGATAGATCGAGAGAGGATCAGGAGGTTTGTTGATGGTCTTACTTATCAGCTCCGTATCCTTATAACCAGGGAGAGGGTGACTGGTGCTACATTCGAGGAGGTTATGGATATTGCCAGGGATATTGAGTCTGTCCGTCGCCAGGAGCGAGAGGAGCGGGAGGCCAAGAGGCCTCGAGGTTCTGGTAGCTACAGTGGTGGTCCTTCGAGGGGCTAGTTCCAGCACGGCAGAGGCCGACAGTTCCGTCAGGGTTAGTCTGATCGCTCAGGTTATCGAGGATCATCGTCGGGTCATGGTTCCCACAGTTCTCACCAGGGCCATTCTTCACTTAGTGCCCTCCCAGCTTAGAGCTCATCCCGTGCTCCATCTGTTCAGGGCTCTTCTACTCCGAGTGCTTCTGCTGGTCACTCCGGTGCGAGGGGTTCCCATCAGTCCCCTTCTCCAGCACCTAGGATTTGTTATGAGTGTGGCGAGATGGGCCACATGTGGAGGCAGTGTCCCTGCCGTGTTGCTAGTTCATCTCAGCAGAGGGGCCAATCATTGCTCCACCACCACCCGCCCAGCCAGCTAGGGGTGGGGATCAGTCGGCTAGGGGTCGCCCCAAAGGGGGAGGTCGATCAGGGGGCGGTCAGGCCCGTTTCTATGCTCTTCCAGGCAGACCCGATGCCATTGCTTCTGATGCTGTCATTACAGGTATTATTCAGTCTTCCACAGAGATGCCTCTGTACTATTTGATCCCGGTTCTACCTATTCTTATGTGTCCTCATACTATGCACACTATTTGGGTACTCCTCATGAGTTTCTTGCTTTACCTGTTCATGTATCTACCCCGGTGGGTGATACTGTTGTTGTAGATCATGTGTACCGGTCGTGTTTGGTGACTATTGGGGGTCTGGAGACCCGAGTCGATCTTTATTGTTGAGTATGGTGGATTTTGATGTCATTCTGGGTATGGATTGGTTATCTCCGTGCCGCGCTATTCTAGATTGTCATGCCAAGACAGTCACATTGGCTATACCGGGTGTGCCACGAATTGAGTAGTGTGGCATGACTGATTATGTTCCTAGTAGAGTGATCTCTTTCTTAAAGGCTCAACGAATAGTTGGGAAGGGTTGTTTTGTCGTATCTTGCTTTTGTGAGGGATGTTGTAGCTGAGACTCCCAGTATTGATTATGTCCCAGTTGTGAGGGATTTCCCTGATGTATTTCCTGCAGACCTGCCGGGCATGCCCCCGGACAGGGATATTGATTTTGGTATTGACCTGGTTCCGGGCACTCAGCCCATTTCTATTCCACCGTATCGTATGGCACCGGCAGAGTTGAAGCAGTTAAAGGAGCAGCTTCAGGAACTCCTTGATAAAGGGTTCATTCGGCCTAGTGTGTCACCTTGGGGTGCGCCAGTTCTGTTTGTGAAGAAAAAGGATGGCACTATGAGAATGTTCATCGATTATAGGCAATTGAACAAAGTAACAGTGAAGAACAAGTATCCTTTGCCTCGCATTGATGATTTATTCGACCAGCTTCAGGGAGCGAGGGTTTTCTCCAAGAAT
>NW_017678112.1:0-7428 GCF_001879085.1 Nicotiana attenuata
TATATATATATATATATATATATATATATATATATATATATATATATATTGGGACGAAAATACAGTAGTATACCTGGCAATAGGCCTTTTTTTGTGTTACAAATGTATGCTTTACGAATTACGGTGATCGTACAGCTCGATAAATGCTAGTACTAGCTAGTAGTAGACAGATAGTATTATCTTGTGCCAACCTGGAATCACTTCTTTTGTTATATGAACAAGATAATGCAGAGAGGAAACACCAACTTTTTTGTCAAGTTAAATGTTACGTATACATTTATTTATCATAAACATAACTTAATAAATCAAAACTGAAGTATGAATTGTGTTAATCTTGATAATATCTTGAGGCTTGAGGTTTTCTTTTAAACAACAGGTTTATTATATTCTGTAACAGCTCAAGAACAATATATAATACTTTTTGAAAATAATGGTCCGATCCCTCAAATGGAGAAATGAGCTTTCACTTACTTCATGAAAAGCAAGAGTTAAATAACATTGTACATCACTAGGTTCAAAAATACAAGGGATAAAGAGACAACAAATTAATTCTAATAAAAAATATAGAAGGGATAAAGAGACAACAAAATAATTCTAATCATCAATTTCTCTCTCTTGTTGCCTTCCCTTTCTGCTATCATCTTTTTATCTCTACTAGGTTACTGAGAAGTGAGAGCTCATTTTGTTAGAAGCCATAAAAAGCAGTGGCAAAAATTAAAAATGTCATTTCTTTTGAGATTTAATAGCTTCTGTAACATTACTGTCTTCAGCTTCAAAGCCCCAGCAAAATGTAGTAGACCAGAGTGATTGGAAGGGCTATTAACATCCCAAATATAACCCTGCACTCACCAATACCACTATTATAAGGCAATTGAAATTCTAAAACTAAAGAGTTTAGATTCTATGCAGTGACGGGCGATAAAACATAACACAAGTAAGTTACTTGAAAACCAAAACAAAGTGCAGTTAATGGCAACACTATATGTTAGTAACTCCAAAAAAATGGTGAATAATTTGTTGGAAAAAGTCGAATTACACCTAACGTGTAATGCACTATTGGTGCATAATTTAATTAAAATATGCTGAACATTGTATTCTTTTGCAAGTTTGTGGAGTCCTCACCCTGTGCTCAGTATATCGGGATGAACATTGTATTCTTTTGCAAAGACAAAAGGAACAATCCCTTGAGGTAGAGCTGCCTGAAAATTAAAGTATACAAAACAATTACGTCGTTCAGTTGATATAAGTTGTTGCATTGTAGCCTTATAGGTCCTTTACCTGAACTATTGCAATGTGCAAAAGAACACCTCGAAGTCCAACAGCGATGGAGGCTGCGGCCATGACTGCTGGACCAGTGATGAATCTCACTGCCATAGAGAAGGAAGCAATTGTTTTTCCACAGGCAATCATTCTAGGCTGCAACGCCATGAACAAACCTGCAGTTTATGAACAAGATCAGCGCGCTGTAACTACATAGCCTAAATCTTAGTTCGACTTTCTAAATGTTTAGTCACAATAAACGTACCAAGACTAAACATTGCCATTCCAAGACCAGCATCAGAGAGAATAGATATTGATTTGGCTATAATCACAGGCATCTCAACATTCCACCTAAGAACATTGAATTATTCAATATTGGAATATCATAGGCGTGATCGGAATGGATGCAAATAATTCATATAGTCGACATCAACTAGTTTGGAATTGATACATAAATTTTATGAAAACACATTTAAATCAAGAAAGTTTCTGTATACCTGAATGAGACCAAGGACCAAGTGAGGCCAATGAGACTGGAATAAGTATTTGGGTTCCTAACAAGTTTTCGCCAGACCATAATCAAAATAAGTCTGGTCATAACACTAGCAGGAGGCATAGCAGTAGCCTTAGTTTCATTAGCAGTCTTGGGAAACAGCTCAACCGTAGAGCTTGAGCCTAGCTTTTTTAGCACCGGTCCTTCTCGATCACATCCATTAGGGTTCTTATTACCGGAAGTGAACTCTTCTCGGCCAAAATCATCGTAATCTAATGTGCAAAAATATATAGAAATCAATCATTAATGAAAAAATTAAATGCCAAGAGCATAATATCAACTCAGCGAACTTCATATGAATATTAGCGGATGTGACCTTTGATAACAAGTGGTTTCCTCAACTCACACTATACATGTATAGTTTAAAATGTCAAAACTTTAGGCAGGGGCGAAGCCACCCTATGGTTAGGGTGGTCAATTGACCACCCTTTATCGGAAAATTACACTGCGTATATGACTAAAATATTACTATGTTTTAGAGGTACATAACATATATTGAACACTCTTTGTCGGATTTTTTTTTTTTTACTTATTTCAAGATTGAACACCCTAGCTTCGCCACTCACTTTAGGTACATGCAAATGTTATCTTAAAAGATGGGAATAGTAATATTGACAAAATTTTGCACTCAATAACTTCAAATCTTGAATCAAGTATGCCTATGCAAGCGATTGTTACAAGTAATGCATGCATGACTCACGAGAAGACAAAAGTGGACCACAATTTCAGGAACTTTGCTATTAAAATGGCCAAAGCTATACCTGAAAACAATTAAACTATACTAGAAGGCAACTCAAATTGGGCAGCAGCTTAACAAAAAATACACAGTTCATCTAATGCTATAACAAAGTCAAATCAAGAAACATATTTAGTGCATCACAAAGTTAAAAGTACCTACAACAAGCATAGGATCACAAAAGAAAAAAAATAGTGTACTCATCCAAATCTAGACAAACAAAAACTAACTAAAATACTAGTATAAAATAGTCAAAAACATATGAGATACCAATTGTTACCAACCTTTTGGGTGAGCTCCAACACCAAGCTCATTACCATATTCTCCTCCTCTGAACACATGAATTCCACCTTCAGAAGCTGGTGAAGCATTTGAACTCCAAACAAACATATGAAGATCTTTACCACCTTCAGTTCCATTAGCTTTTTTCTTGGCCCCTGGTCCAGTAGCAGGTGAAAAAATTCCAGCATTAGCAGGTGCAGGGTACCCTACATTACCCTGTCCATAAACCCCATTTGCCCTCCCACCAAATCCATTCTCCTCATCAAATCCCATGTTGCCAAAATTTGATGTCCTAGGACTCATATTTGCACTTTTCCCATTCACCATTGAGTACAAATCAGTGTGGTTAAAGCTTGAACCTCTAGGGGTTGGATTTCTTGAAGATTGTAAAGAGTAAATCTCAGCATTGGACAAGTTTGATGGTCTAGGGGTTAATGAAACACCAGTGTTAAGTCCATGTGACATTCTTGAAAAAACTTCAGACCTTGAACTACAGGATTTTCTCACAGTTACATGAAGTTTACCATCTTCACCAACTTCAGCTTGAGTTTCTAATGGTTCTTTCCCATCTAATGACATAACATCAGAGTCAATTTTAAAGGAAACAATATCCCCTGCAGTGTCAGGAAATTGCTCAGCAATAAGCATTCTTGCACCTCTATACTCAAACAAGAAAAGCATCAAAGTATACCAAATGATACACTGAAGCACAACAATTTGAACCATTAAACTTCCTGAAGCTTCACCATACATACCCTTTAACAAAGGGATGCCCATAACTAAAGTGTTTGGTAAAGTGGAAAGAGAAAACAAAGTAATGGACCATTCAAGGGACCCCCTTGAGCTAATTCTTGACCAAATGGCTAAAACAACAAGAACTATGACTTTTTGCAAAGTGTCAGCAGCTATGAACTTATAGTTCATGGCATAAGGATTGTTGGATGCAATGAAGTGAAAAGATAGCAATGGAACTGCAAAAAGAGCCACAAATCTGTTGATTCCTGAACATTGATCTGGGCTGAAAATTTTCCACCATTTTACTGAACCATAAGCCAATATCATGGCTACATACAGTGGTACTACAGCTGTGAGAACATGGTAAAGGTCTGACAGTGAAATCATGTTTTTCTTTTTTTTTTTTCCTACACTTAAATGAAAAGAAGAAACCCAGATCAGAATATGGTTTTGAGTACAAAAATCAGATGGGGTTTACACTCATGAAAGAAAAAGAAAGAAAAAACATGTTTTTTCTTTCAAGAAACTGATTTTCAAGATTAACCAAAACAGAGTGAGCCTATGAACCAAGTGAAATATAGCAGAAGAAAAGGTGTAGGAGCTAAAGACAGTTCATTTTATCATGGTGAAAAGCTAAAGAATGAAGTAGTAGTAGTAGTTAATAGAGCAACGTGAAAAAAGAGGAAAATGTGGAAAAGAAAACAAAGAGGAAAAGGGAGAGGAGGAAGGACGAGGTTTTTGTGGGAGAAGACAGAATTTATGTTTGATGTGATATGTGTATGGGAATGTGGCAGACAGAGATATTAAAGCTGAGGGCTTTTGGGAAGCCTTTCTTTATAGTCTTTTCATGATGGAAAAAAGGAACGCTCTTACACACTCGGAAACAAATTTACAAATGTTTACATTATTAAGGTTCCGTACATTCATTTCGGAAAATAGTCAAATACATCCATCTACTATTAAAAATTATTTAAACTTACCCTCTATTATACAGTCAGTATACATAGACCCCTACCGTTATATTTTGATTCAAAATTACCCTTAATTTTAACGGAGGAACTCGTGGCAGCTTAGGAACAAAAGGCCCAACTCCAAGTTTAAAATATCCGATTCAATTAAAATCGACCCCTAATTTTATCCATTACTCGACCCATAACATCCGCTTAAATAAATCAATTAAAAAAAATTGTCACCATCCTCTTCTTCTTCCTTTCTTTTATCAGCAGTAGCACCATCGCTAACAATGAAGATTTAAACGATGAATGAGGAAAATGGCATCGAAGAACCATGACTATTTGAAGAAAACATTGACACTAGTGAGAGAAGGTCTACCTTCTCTCTAAACTTCTCACCTTCTCAAATACCAATTTACGGAGAATAATATGTCCTTTAAACTCCCCTAGACAAATCTCCGCAATTCCACTTAAGCCACCAGACATTACTCCTCCACCTGGAAAACTCAACAGCCTTTTAAACTCCTACTTACAACCCAACGTTTTTCCTCCCTGCACAAAACCCACTATCACATTCAAAGATATGCTTTTAGTCAATGCCGAGGAGAGCCATTTAACTATGCAACATGAAGAGACACGTACACAATTCATGGCAGACGATACACCAATGGATGAAACAGTGCAGCCTAAATCCTATGTGCGTGGAACGGAAGTAATCGTTGTAAAATTTCAAATCAGTATCCACATAAGACCTTAGGCGTATCTACCAACCCTGAAAATACTCTGTCATTATTAAACTCATGGGCAAGCGTATACTACACCATTATCTCAAGAAACAAACCCAAGAGCTATGGAGACCTACAGAAAACTTTATTCTCATGGATCTAGAAGCAGACTACTTCATAGTGAAGTTCAATAAAGAAGAAAATATGATTAGGGCCCTACGCAACGGGTCTCAGTTCATTAGTGGGTTCTTCCTATCTGTGCAAAAATAGGAACAACAATTCGGGGCAACTGAGGCTAAACAACTCTTTTCAGCCGTATTGGTACGCTTACCTCAACTCCTAACTAAGTTTTATGGCAGCATTATCCTCCAAAAAATTGGTAACAAAATAGGAAAATTATTAAGAATTGACGCATGCACTTCATCCACATTAAGAGGAAGATATGCAAGGTTGTGTGTAGTTGCCCATAGAAACACCAGTTAAACCTTTTATTTATGTTGGTTCCTATAAACAACAAATTCTTTACGAAGGGGGAAACTTTTTCTGTAAAAACTGTGGAAGACTGGGTCACAATCGCCAAAAGTGTTCCTACTCAAGTCCACAACCTCCCAAGACAAGTCAGCAAGGGTCAAGTTCAAATTAATGTATTCATAGACCAGAAGAAGGTGAATGGAAGATAGTATCATTTGCAAAGAAGAAGATACACAATGCACGTTCAAGGTCCACAATCAATACTAACACGCCTACAACAGGTACTAATGCAAATATTTTTGATGCAGATACATGTAAGTATCTCAATACTCAAAAACTTAGATACATTAAAAAGAAGGCTCATAAAGTCATTGACATACACAAAAAGAATAACCTAAGTTGTTGGAGTAATGCAGGCTCTTACAACACATTACTAACTACTTCAAACCACTTCTTTCAATTAGATAACCTGCCCATAGTTTTGAACGAAACCACAATCCCCCCGCTGAAAAATTCTTGTATTGACCAATGAATGCATACTACTATGGACACATCTAAACAAGCAAATAGGCAAAGCTTTGTTAATAGAGACTCAATCACTAAGCCAAATATTTCAATAGAAAAAATATTCATAAAAATTCTCTAATTACAATTACCCCTATTACTCCCTTTAACCCTACTGCCACTACTTCATTACCTAAACAAACCAATACCACTAATAATATAAACAACATGCGAACTAAACAGGTTAAGCACCCATAGCTAATAACTTAGAACAAATTGTCACGACCCAATTTCCCCTCCGTTGGGTTTTGTGATGGCACCTAGTCATAATGTCACGACCCGGATTTCTCACCCTCGGGGTCGTGATAGCGCCTACTCGTGGTAGCTAGGCAAAGCCAACTTAATTACCTTTCCATTAATAAATAAATCTCTTAACAATTCATAGCATCAATATAGAACATGAAGTTTAATAATAGCGGAAGTCTGATTTGTAATCTGAAATAAAACGCGGAACAATCAACAATAGCCTCTACCCAAGACTGGTGTCACATTACTCACGAACTGCTAAGAGTTTACTAAATACAAGGTCTGAAAGAAACATAAATCTGTTTACCCCAAATACAAAGAGATGACAGTCTAATATAAGGATAGAAGGGAGACGCCGGGCCTGCGGACGCCTGCAAGGCTACCTCGGGTCTCTCCGGACTGAAGATATGCTCCCGAACTAAAGCTGCTGCTGCTGCTCTAAACCTGGACCTGTGCAAAAATGCACAGAGTATAGCATCAACACAACCGACCCCATGTGCTGGTAAGTGTCTAGCCTAACCCCGGCGAAGTAGTGACGAGGCTAGACCAGACTACCACATAAACCTGTGCAATTTCATATGTATATACAGCAGAATCGAAATACAAAACAGATAGACAATATGGGAGGGGAACATGCTGTGGGGAGTATAATAAATTCCAAATAAGAGTCGTCCAATAATAAGGAATACAGCACAACTCAATAGTACGTAATGAAACAGAATTCAACCAGTGCACGGCATCACCCTTCGTGCTTTTTCTCTCGTCCTCACCAAGCAATAACATGTGCACGGCATCACCCTTCGTGTTTTTACTCTCATTCCTCACATATATCAATAGAATCGGCACGGAATGGTACATCCTGCGGCACGGCATCACCCTTCGTGCTTTAACACTCTTTCTCAT
>NW_017678112.1:17870-18923 GCF_001879085.1 Nicotiana attenuata
CTCGGAATTCGACTCCGGGCATATGCCCGAGTCCCATTATTTTTCGTACGGATCCGTCCGGGACCGTCAAATCACGGGTCCGGTCCGTTTACCCAAAATATTGACCAAAGTCAAATATATTTATATTAATATCAAAATTTAGAATTTTTCACACTGAGTTCATATTTAAGCTTTCCAGCTACGCGCCCGGACTGCGCACGCAAATCGAGGCAACCCTGAATGAGGTTTTCGAGGCCTCGGAAGCACGGAAACAAGTGAGAAAACAGGTGATGACCCTTTGGGTCGTCACACTTAAGGACTAGGTAAGCCTAATAATTGCGGAAAAACAACAATAAATAATAACATCTAAGATTCTTCTGAAATAAATCCTTTATTCAATGAACATCTTCCCAAAACCCGGTAGTACAAGTCATAAGCTCTACAGAGTTTCGCTACCATTTCTAATCACAAATGTATCGAAATAAGTACAGCAGTGAGAATATAAAATAGGAAGGGGACTCCGAAGCCTGCGAACACAGAAGCAGGACTACCTTGAGTCTCCTCGGCAAGAATTCGCACAGCTACTAGCGAACAATACCTGGATCTGCACAAAAAATATGCAGAAGTGTAGTATGAGCACACCACATCGGTGCCCAGTAAGTATCAAGACTAACCTCGATGGAGTAGTGACGAGGAACAGTCAAGACACCTAGTGGTTAAATGAAATGAGCAGGATATGATAATAAAATATCGAGATAAAGATAACTGGGTAATATCAATAGCGGAGAGAAATCAAAATGCACACAGTAGGAACAATAAAGGGAGAACACGGGTAGTAACGAACGATACCAAGTAAATCAGATAACCAAGTAAATCAAGTAACCGAGTACATCAGATAACCAAGTAAATCAACACTGACATAACAGGAACAGAGACAAGTAAGAATGTATCCAAATAAGAAAACAATGTCAACTCAATCACTCACATCATGTCTAATACACAATCCCGACCATCTCAATCCTCGGTTTCTCACATCATAATCTCAACTTCCGAACCCTCAGCACACATGCACCT
>NW_017678112.1:23488-24210 GCF_001879085.1 Nicotiana attenuata
CAAAGGATGTAAATTTACTGGTCCAATCATAGGAGAAAAATATAATTTGATCATAGAAAGGTTTGACGGTGTTTTGTTTAATGAAGATTGGTTACAAATCTTCCCTAATACAATTGTTACTCGTTTACCCAGAACATACTCTGACCATAATCCTATAATGGTCAAATTAAATAATGTCCATCAAAACTTCTTAAAACCTTTTAGACTTGAAAATATTTAGTGCACCCACCCAGACTTTATCAATATAGTAACTACCAATTGGAAAAATGATCTATTAACCAACACAAAAAATTCACTAATAACATACAGAAGTGGGGGAAAGAAACGTTTTGTAATATTTTCAAAAAAAAAATTATTGGCGAGGCTTAATGGTACCCAAAATTCTACCAACTATGGCCACATCCTTTTTCTTCAAAATCTAGAACAAAGTCTGATATTTGTCTACAACAACCTTCTAAAATTAGAGGATGACTATTGAATGCTTAGATCTCGTATTTCATGGCTTAACGATGGGGACGCTAACACTAAGTTTTTCCATATAAGTGCTACTAATAGAAAAAGAAAGAACCACATAAGCATCTTTAAAAACGATCAAGGATGTTGGGTAGACAACCACAATGATCTTCTAACATACACCCATAATTATTTCCAAAGCATGTTTACAACTAGTCATAAGCATACTAATTGGCTAAATATCCAAAAGAGTCACCCAGCTTTGATAT
>NW_017678113.1:0-2872 GCF_001879085.1 Nicotiana attenuata
AAAATCGGGCAAGGCTAAAGCCAAGTGGGGACTTGACTGCCGCACAGCGGGCAACATTTTCAGCGGACATAAAACGCCCCTGTGACAACTGGTATCAGAGCGGAGGAGCTTCGTGACGAGGTCAAGATGGCCATGGACAAGACTGCAAGACAAGGGGTCAGTGTGCTTGTTCGTGAAAGGGACTGTCTTGGCTTAGAAATTCAGAAAAGGCAAGGAAGGCAGTGATGCAGAAATTTCGAGTTGAGGGTGCCAAAAATCAGTGTGGGTTCTTACAAATCAATAAATTGCGTGCTAGATTTGCTATGGGAATGACAGGCAGGAAAGCAAATGAGAAAAACGTTGCACTTGAGGGCAAGGACAACGTAATTCTCAAATAGGGTGCTGAACTTGTGATGTCTTTGCAAATGGCAGCATGTGTTGGGATTTATTCGACGAGGGCGTCGAATTCAACTGGTTGGGGTGGTTTGTTAGACCCTTGACAAAGCTGATCGGCAAGCGGCGCGGCAACGGCAAGGATTTTGGCATGATGGCCTTGCCATTGGCCTATGTGCGGGAGAAAATCAACATGCAAGATAATGCGGGTGTTGTCAATGGCAACAAACTGTTGAAAGGGCAAGTGTGACAGAATACACTTCTATTTGAGGGCTATGGTGTGACGGACTACACTAAAACATGAGTGGGCTGCATGCAAGCAAAGGCCAAGACCTTGACAGAACTAGGCGAGCTGCACGAAAGCTTGACAAGGCAAAACGGGAAAGACCTCGGCGCTAAAACGGGGCAGCTTAGTGCCAAGGCAGTGGCATTGGCAATATGATGTTGCCATGACTTAGGTGAGCGAGCTGGCACCTAAGGAACTTGTGGGAAAATGACTTAGCAAAGGGAATGGCATCATAGCTTGGTGACTTGATGCCAAAATCATATTGGCATTGGCAAAGGGCAGACTCGATCAAGTAGGGGCGACTTGACAAGAACAAGCAACTATGGCAGCGGGCGGGCGTGCGGCTAAGTCATGGGCGACGAGCTGTGGCGATGGCATTGAGCGTGAGCAGTGTTAGAGGCCAAGGATGGGCGCAAAGCTAGCCTTGGGCATGCACCAGCTGGCCAAGAAACACGCACATGCAGCACACATGGAGTGGTTTTCAAGTGTGGTGTGTACATGCCATGCAGTTGGGCGGTTACAACTGCCTTTGTCCAAGAGTTGCTGATTATAAGGCTAAGTCAATGCACGTTTTTAGGCATGTTCTAGGCATGACATGCAGGTTTTGATCATGGGGATCATGTCCTATCAGTTGGGGGATGTCAACTAAAAATAGGAAACAGTTTTGGGCTGACTACACTATATATATGTGTGTTAGCAGCCCCAAAAAGGGGCTAATACCTAGGGAGGGAAATAGCTACCATTCTGCCTTCCGAGGTAAAGCTCTACCTCCATCTGCATCTGCATTGCATAAGGCTACTATTCTGCCTTCTAATCTGCATAAGGCTACCATTCTGCCTTCCGAGGTTAAGCTCTACCTCCATCTACATTTGCATTGCATAAGGCTACCATTCTGCCTTCCAATCTGCATAAGGCTACCATTCTGCCTTCCGAGGTTAAGCTCTACCTCTATCTGCATTCGCATCTTTGCATAAGGCTACTCTCCTTACTTTCGAGGCTAAGCTCTGCCTCCAATTTTCTTCGAGACTAAGCGCTATCTCAAGCACTATTTATCTTGCTTCTCTTACGGGCTAAGCTCTGCCCTTCAATTCGCAAGAGTATCTTGTCCGCATCATACTACTGCATCCTTCATGGGCTGAAATATCGCCAACTCATCCAAAGGCGTCATCGTTCGGAGGCACCATCTTCATGGCCCGAGAACACCATGTCATGGCCTGAGGATCTCTTTCAATCTTTTGCGTATCATTATTCAAAGGCATCATGGTTCGGAGGCACCATCCTCATAGCCCGAGAACATCATTTCATTGCCTGCAAATCCTACACCAAACAACCCATGGCCCAGGACATCATGGTCTGAGGACGCCATTCCTAACCGTCCAAAGACAACATTCATGGTCCAACGGGAATTTGCATCATGTTTAAATTACGCAATATATGCTTGTATCATTTATTTGCAGGTAACCCGGCGAGCAACGACTATCCCAGCAGGAGCGATCCCGCTCCAGTTTTCCCTGCCATATCAAACCTCACCATTCCCGTAAACCGTTCACTCACCCGACCCTACGATGTTGCGTCCGCTCTTGAGATGACTTCACCGGTAAACTTCGTCGATGAATCCAGAACTACACATGGCCTGATTCTTATAGAACCAGGGATATGTAGGCATCTCAGAAGCCAGGGTGCGGCCTAATCTCTCAAACCGTTTCGCTCGGTCAAAATTGAACATCATTTCTTTAACCGAAAATTCTTTCATCCTTCCCGGGTAAAGAGGGGCAACTGTTGATACCCAATTTTTCCCTATATTTTTTAAATATGCAAAAATACCTTTGAGATAGCATATATATGCATATATAAGCATATCCAAGGTTTTTATTATTTTTCCCATAATTTTAAAGGTTCAAATTGATTTATTTTCTCCCTTTTTATCCATAAAATACCCAATAATTATTTCCAAAATTATTATTTTGATGATTCATCTATTGGATTTCTATACTTATGCCAAAATATGGCTAAGAAAATTTTTATATATTTTTTGCAATTACATTTAGTATTTTTAAAGCTAAATTGCACATAATTGCAATGTTAGCCCTTTTAAGATATAATTATGTTTTATATGCATAAAATTGGATCCTGTATTTTAAATTGCTAATTATGTATCCTAAATAATTTTAGCATTCTAAATTATTTTTTTCAGAAATTATCTACTATTTTTTA
>NW_017678113.1:6676-7512 GCF_001879085.1 Nicotiana attenuata
AAAATTACCTTAACTATATTTTGGTATAAATATGGGAAATAAAATAAATTATCCACCAAAATGATAACTTTGGGAATAATTATTGGTTTTTATACTGCTAAAATGGGCAATAAATTGATTTAAAAAGTCTTTTAGAAATTAGGAAAAAATACTAAAACACTTTGGCATGCTTATATATGCATGCATATGTTATTTTGAAAATATACATAGGGAAAAATTGGGTATCAACAGGCCTTCAGGTTCTTGGTATAAATAGGAGGGTCCTCCTCCTTTTTCCCTTTTCGCATTGTGCACTCTCAAAAGCATTAGTTACTGTTCATCTTCCTCTACTCTGAGCCCAATATCATAGATTTAATATTAAGTTAGTTTCCACCACACATCACACAACTGGTATGTTCAAATCATAGCATTGCTTTAATATTTTTGCTTTTCTTTTCTTTTCTTTTAGTTTTAACTTCTTCTTTTCAATTGAGAATTGATTAATCACCATAATATAGGCATTAATGTTAAAAATTCATATGGGTACTTTTTATTCATGCCTAGTAGGGGTTAGTGGTGTTCATGATTCCTGTAAAGATAAGGATTAGAAGCTGGGCCATACAGCCTTCGCAATTGCGAAGTAAAGCTGGGAGGGGCAGTGATCGCAAATACGATCATTTTTTCGCATTTGCGGAGGTTCATGTTTGCAATTGCGAACATGCCTTCGCAATTGCGAAGGCAGCGGTGATTTGAAGGACCTCGCATTTGCGATGGACTCTTCACATTTGTGATGGACTTTTCGCATTTACGAGCTTTGCAATTAAGAAGCTCAGGTCGCAATTGCGACATCTGCAGCT
>NW_017678113.1:20043-24190 GCF_001879085.1 Nicotiana attenuata
ATAAAAAAACAAGAAAAGAAAAGAAAATTAAAAAGAAAAACTCACTGATTCACTTCGAGACTCCGGTCAAAATTTCCAAAATTCAAAACACGACCAAACTCCGGCAAAAATAAAGCTCGACTGATGACCAATTCACTACGAGGAAGGTTAGAGGGTCATTTGGTATCAAATTGGTGAAGTTTGGGGCAATTAGGGTTTTGGCCGGAAAACCTTCGATTTGATATTCGAGGCGTTTCAGTCATATTCGAAGGAAGGAACTTAGGTATTTGAGATGAGGAGGCTGAGGAGAATCTATGGTGTTAATTTGGCGGCCATTGGCGTAACTGGCGTCGTGGCCGGAAAAGCTTTGGGGAAAGATTCGACGAGTTGGACCGGGATTTGAAGGGAACGGGTAGTGGATTCATGATGAGGGAGAAGAGGGGGTCTCGTGGTGTTATTTTGGGGTGGTTTGGGAGGGTTTAGGGTGGCGGCGCCGCCGTGCACGGTGGTGGCGGCGCCTAGGGTTTGGCAGATTTGAGGCGGTGGGGTAGGAGTTGAGCCATGGGGGTTTGGGATTTGGAAAGAGAAGGACCTGGGGAATCTATGGTGTAATTTTCAGGGTCATTGGGTGAACGCCGCCGGCGGAGACGATTTCCGGCGGCGGAATTGGGCGGAGCCGGCGACGGAGAACGGGGTTGGGTGTGGTGAGGTTCTGAGAGACGGAAAGGGGGTAGGGGGGAATCTCCGACATTTTTATATTAAAACGACCCCCGTTCTGAACCGTCCGATTGATCAACCTCGACGGCCAGGATTTAAGATGAGTAAACGACGTCGTTTTGGTTATGCAAGGGGCAGGCCGGGTTTGGGAAATTGGGCTATGGACTGGGGTGGGTTTTAATTGGTTTGGGCTTGTATCATTCGAACATAAAATGACCCAATTTGGTCTTTCTATTAAGACATCTCTTTTTTAAATTTATTTTCTTTTGTTTTCTCCTTTTACTCCCTTTTATTTATTTTTGTATTTCATTTTGTATTTTCCTGATTTTATATAAAAACGCAAAAATTAAAATGAAACCTAATTTACTTCTAAAACCATGCTAATTAATTCCTACAAATTTGATTAAATCCTATTTAAAAGTAGACTCAACAATTAACAAAATGCAAAAGTGGGCTATTTTTGCTATTTTCTTCATATTTGTTCTAAAAACAACTTAACCACTAATTAATCCTAAAATATGAAATTAAATTCTAAATGCAAATGTCAAGTGTATTTTTATATTTTTCATATGAATAAAAATGCACAAATAAAATGCAAACAATTAACATAAAATATCACAAAATTCACAAAATTGCAAAATAATGGAAGAAATTATTTTGTTTGAATTTTGGGAATAATTCACTTAGGGCAAAAATCACGTGCTCACAGCTGCCCCTCTTTGCTCGGGAACACGAAGAGTTCTCGGGCAAAGATAAGTGAGCGGATACGAGCGATTTTTGCCCGTTTGAATATTCCGTGGGAAGCATTTTTGAAAACTGTCTGACCGAACCCTGCTTCAAAGGTTGCCTACATATCCTTGGCTATAAAGGAATCAGGTCAGTGTAGTTCTGGAAGGTTTGGTAGCTGGGACTACCAGGGCTGTGATTTCACTGCTGTTACTGCTTCCTGACCTCCTTATTACTCCATATTAAAATAAAAAGAAGCTAGCCTAAGCTATGATCTATGAATTACAAAAAAGGTCCTATCTATGTCTTCTAACTTGCTCTTTGGGTTGCCTTGAACTTGTATTCTTCCACTGGAATTCTTTTGTTGCTACCTTGAATTGCATTCTGCCGTGTTCTCCCTTTCCTCAAGTGACGCTTTGACCACTAAAACTTGAAATGTAGTCCTCTGTTCTCCAGGCGGGCTCCTGACTGCTGAAACTTGAAATGTGTGCCTCTGTTCTCCAGGCGAGCTCCTGACTGCTGAAACTTGAAATGTGTGCCTCTGTTCTCCAGGCGGGCTCCTGACTGCTGAAACTTGAAATGTGCGCCTCTATTCTCAAGGCAGGCTCCTGATTTCAACAAAAATAGACAAACAAAGAAGAATTTTCTGCCCCAGTTTGGTGACTGGGCCCATCATGTTACCAAATATTACTAAAAATTTGAAAGCTAAAATTTGAATTGTACTTCCCTTGTTCTCCAGGTAGGCGCCTGACTGCTGAACTTAAAATGTATTCCCTTGTTCTCCAGGTGGGCGCCTGACTTCAATAAAATAAACAAAATAAAGGAAACTTTCTGCCCCAGTTTGGTAGCTGGGTGCATGGGTAAGTGTTAAACTGAATTATTCTACCAACTATTATAAGAATTTGAAAGCTAAGTCCTATTATCCAGGGAGGTCCTGACAATATCTAATGATTATGAACCTAAGTTATTTCCTCTAGAGGTATTACCCCCACTACATTTGTTGTCTAAAAGGTCTTAAACTACTCCCCATTATCCAGGTGGGTCCTAACAACTTCTAGTTAAAAGATAGTTTTAACCTAAATTATATCTACTGAAGGTACGACTCCCACTATATCTTGTTATCTGAAGCAAACTTTAAAGCTACCTGACCACTCCTACTTAAGTCCTATCTTAGACAACCTATGTTCTTTAGGATACATTTGTGCTAAATTATGCTACTCATGATTGTTTTGAAGTTTAAACTAAGTCCCATTTTCCAGGAGGGTCCTGAGAATTTCCGGTCATACCTGTTTTGGGTGCTTGCTTTTTCCTTAAGGAGGGTTTCTCCGAAACCAATGAAAACTTTCTGCCCCTGTTTCGATCAAAGAAAAATCTTGTCAGTTTTAAAAATGTGGTTAGTTGCCGGCATTCTTTCTAGGTACATCCCTGCTGCTGGGCTTTACTCCGTCTCGCTTTTCTGGACTTGCCTTGAATCCCCTCGACTTCCTGACCGAATTTCAACCCCTTGACTTTGATGACCCAAGTGTTCTATCCCATATTGTTGTTTTTGTGTTTCCGACCCCTCTTTTGAAACTTCGTTTCTTCCCCACAATTATCCGATCAATCCACCGATGAAACTTCCAGTGGTCCTTTATGACTTACTTTGCTTTTGGACATCTTTGATATATTCTGGCCCTATCTGGACAACTAGGAAGCTGGTAATTAGCTTTGACATTCCTTCCTTTGTTTTGAACAGAACTGACACTGAAACATCCCGGAGATAGACCTCGAAAGAATGAAATGCAATGACCTCAAGGGTGAAGGATAAAGAGAATCCGAGAACGGATGATTTGTAATGAAAAAAGAAGAAAATGAGACTTATCTGAGTGGAACAGCTGGTACCATTGAGCATGCCATGCATTTCGGATTGACCAGCCCAGTCTGTCTACCAATCAACTTTCAATCGTCACATTTGTCGTTTCGGACTTTCACAACCTGATTTTTACCCAAACCCAAACCTTGCTCGTCTTGCAATGTCCTGAGCATCTTTTGACCACAGACTTGTCTCATTTGCCTGTCTGAAAAACTCGCCTTCGCCTTACGGTGCCCGTGAGGGTTTTCACCAATAAGACTCTCTCATTTTTGATTTTCTCTCAACTCGCTTCGCCTTACGGTGCCCGTGAGGGTTTTCACCAATAAGACTCTCTCATTTTATCATTTTTCCCTTGCACCGGAGTGTTGCCCCTGATGTGAATCACTTTGACTTGCTCGTATTGGCACTTCCTGAAGATTGATCAGAAGGTCTTTCTTTGGACCGTAATGCAGGCTTTTGGATAGGTTATAAAAGGCTCTAAAACAATTCAATATGGGTCACAACTACAACTTTCGGAATCAACTTTCTTGCACAACCATAACTTCTGCCCTAGTTTCTTCCGTGGGGACTTTTGAGATTTTGTTTTGATATGACTGAACCCCAAGGAGAGGCTGCCTACGTACCCTTTCGGGATCAAGTCAAATGTAGTTCAGGTCATAGGAATTACTTTGCTGTTGCAATCTTTCCTTTTCTTCCACTTTCTTTTCTTTCTTTTCATTTTTCCTTTCCTTTATTTTTCTTTTCATTTCTTTTTTCTTTTCTTCATTTTCCTTTTCTTTTTTTTCTTTTCCTCTTTTCTTTTTTTTTCTTCTTTTTTTCTTTTTTTTCTTTTCTTTTCGTTTGTACTTGTTGTTTTCTTATTTCTTTCTACTT
>NW_017678114.1:0-8652 GCF_001879085.1 Nicotiana attenuata
GGTGATTTAGGATGTGTGTGCAAAATTTCAGGTCATTCGGACATGGTTTGATTGGGTTTTTGATCGAATGCGTGTTTTGAAAGTTTTAGAAGAACTTAGGCTTGAATTCGATGTATTTGATGGTTTTGGTGTTGTTTGAGGTGTTTTGAGGATTGGAACAAGTTTGAATAATGTATTAAGATGCCTTGGTGCTTTTGGTTGAGGTCTCGAGGGCCTCGGGTGTGTTTCGGGTTGTATCGCGCTCTTATTTGATGTTTGAATGCCGTATCTTTGGACATAAAGGGGTACCACAATGATTAAATGAGCTCCAAATTAAGTTTTTATTGAACCATTAGATCCGTATCGTAATTTCGGAGCCATAGCAAAAAGAATCGTCGAATTTGGACATCGTATGAGGGAGTTATGCTCATTTCCGTGTCGAGAAAGTGCTGGTTGCTGTCATAACCGCAAAAGCGGAAATTTACCGCGGAAGCGGTACCGCAAAAGCGGAAATAGTGCCGCGGAAGCGGTACCGCAGAAGCGGAAAATATCCGCGGAAGCGGAAAATTTTCCGCAGAAGCGGAAAATAGGCCTGGGCAGAGATCTTAAGTTCCGAAAATGGGACTTTGTTCCCATTTTCTTTCATTTTTGACTTCTAAAGCTCGGTTTTGGGAGAAATTTCGAGGGGTTTTCGCGAGCAATGATTGGGTAACGATTCTCTACTCTCTTATGCTTAATACTTACTAATCTAGTCATGATTTCATTCGTATTTTCGGATTTTTGAATGAAAAATGGGTCAAAATCCTTAGACTAAATTGTTGAGTTTTGAGTGGGTATTTGACCTCTGATTTGAGAGAGTTTTTATATCGCAAGACTCGTGAGAGTACGAGGGTTCTGGAAATGTAAAATTATCCGATTCCGAGACGTGGGCCGAGGGGTCATTTTGGTCATTTTACAAAATTTCGCGTATTAGCTTAGAATTTAATTGTAGAATCAATTACTTGAATTATTATTTACATTATGCAATTTAATTGAATAGATTCGAGCCATTTGGAGTCAAATACTCGTGGCAAGAACGTGATTTTGGATTGAATTTTGAGCCGGTTCAAGGTAAGTGGCTTGTCTAATCTTGTGTGGGGGACTTTGTCCCTTAGGATGTGATATTTGGTAATTGAATGCCTTGTGCGTGAGGTGACGAGCGCGTACTTGAGCTAATTGTTGAAAACCCGAATTTTTACTTAAAATACTTGAACTGAATTTCTTTCGTATTTGCTTTATTCTACTTGCTATTATAGCCTGTGCTAGTATGGAAAAGCATGTTTAATTGATCCAAATTGCCTATTTGCTTAAATTGCCTTAATTGTAATTACGTGGAGCATGTTAGGCCAGAATTATTTGTTGCCTTGTATTGTTGTACTTCAATTTCTGAAAATTTCTCTGATTTTGGTTGCGCATTTACATTGGGACTATGGATGTGGGATTCCGGTAGCTCCCCCCCTGTTTGTTTACTTTGGGACTACGGGTTCGATTCCCGGGAGATCCCCCTGTACATTTATATTTGGGACTACGGGTTAGATTCCCGGGAGATCCCCCTGCACATTTACTTTGGGACTACGGGTTAGATTCCCGGGAGATCCCCCTGCACATTGATAATTGGACTACGGGACGGTATCCCGGGAGATCCTTCAGATATATTCATACGGTGGACTACGGGACGGTATCCCGGGAGCTCCTCGTTCAGATTGATAAAATGGACTACAGGACGGTATCCTGGGAGATCCTCATTATTGGCATTTAAATTGAGCTGTTTACTCTGTGTTATCTTATTTTCTGTGTGCTAATTGCTGTTGTGTAATCCGATTTATCTCGTAGTTAATTCGATTTATTTCATAGTTGTATATCATTATTTCTTCTTATTTCATACTATTGACAGCCTTATTATTTTATTTAATCTCAGTAGGGCCCTGACCTTCCTCGTCACTACCCAACCGAGGTTAGGCTTGACACTTACTGAGTACCGCTGTGGTGTACTCATACCTCTTCTGCGCATGTTTTTCATGTGCAGCTCCAGGTACGTCCACCCAGGCGCACTATCCTCGCGGCGGAGAGATCTAGCAGAGACTTTGAGGTATATCTGCCACGTCCGCAGACCAGAAGTCTCTATCTTATTCCAGCTTTAGTATATGACTTCCTTTCTTTCGGTTGTGTAGACATTCTGGAGTTAGAGCAGTGTATTTCATTTCTAATAGCCTGTGTTTCCTGTGAGTTTCCGGGTTTTGGGAGTTTGTTTGGATTTCGTGATATGGGTTGTATTATGCCAAGTGGCACTTATACACAGTTTTCTTTTGACAGTAAAATTTTCAGTTGTTTTGCTTCCACAATTTAGTTTGTTTTTCCGCAAGTTGTATAAATTACGCATTGTTAGGCTTACCTAGTTCTAGGGACTAGGTGCCATCACGACATGTTCACGGAGGGCGAATTGGGGTCGTGACATCCTACTCCCTCGTATGATTAACCTCAATTATGTTGTATTGGTTGTGTACTCTTGTACCTCTTGTTGGATTTGGGTCAAACCACTTGCATCTAAAGAGTATCAATTTCTTATATGGCCAACCTGTATATTCTAGTTCTATTATTTCTTTGAGCACACCATAATAATCAATATCTCCAACTTGGTTGCCATCACCACCTTGAACCCACACCCCGCTGTTGTTGCTATATTTATTTTTAGAGCAATCTTCTGTATGGAACTTATAACCGTTCACTACGTACTTTGACATTGTTGTGACCTCTAGCCCAGTTCCCCAAGATATATCTTTCAAAAATTGATTTACACCATTATTTGGATTATTTACCTACACAGTGTCAAAAAAATTCATAAGTTAGCATAACTTACAAACATTATTTTCCTACATAGTGTTAGAACATTATCAGGATAAACTTACAAATTATTTGAACCACGTATCAAATCTCGTATATACAGCATCATGGCCAAATTGACCCACGAAGTGACTGTGACACATCAAATATTTTTAGTAGTTGCATCAAGATGTAATCACAGTAAATTTTATATTTTGATAACTAATAAATCAATACTTACTTGAGAAATGGTACAACTTCGGGATAATTTAGCAACACATTAAGTGTAGCTGACTTGTACTCCATATCACTCAAATTTCTCTTTGTAACATCCTTAGAACATCGGCCTGGTTGATTGAATATGAACTTTGCTGGATATAATGGATCATTCACACATTCGACCGTGTGCCTATTGGGCCTATTCCTAGAACATGGCACGTTACTCTCAAAATAATAAGAACCAAAATGAGCAGTTTCCTTTGCAAGATAAGCTTCGCATATAGATCCTTTAATCCTATTCCTCTGCTTAACAAATTATTTGTATTTGCCAATTGTCCTACATAATGTCATGTTAGCCAAGAACACTCAAATAAAATAGAAAATTACATCAAACTTATAATATTACCTCTCAAAGGGATACATCCATCTGCATTGAATAGGCCCTCCAAGTCGTGCCTCGTGTACAAGGTGGATTGGAAGGTGTTCCATCACATCAAAAAAACCATATGGAAATATTTTTTCCATCTTACTAGAAGTTACACGAATGTTCTGATCCATCCGGAGTAGGTTTTCTTCCCTTAATATGGTAAAACACAAGTCTTTGAAAAATAAACTAATCTCTGTGATGGGTTTCCAGATTCTTTCAGGCAAACCACAAAATGCAATAGGCACTAAGGTCTCCATGAAAACATGACAGTCATGACTTTTCAAATGGCTCAACTTCCCTACCTCCATATTTACTTTTTTTCCAAGATTCGACGCATAACCCTTGTCGCGCCCCCTTTTCTCGCGAAATCGGGTTTATGACATTTGGGAAGACAATTCGTTCCCTTTTAGGAATTGGGTTTAATGGAATTGAAGAGTCGCCACCTAATGATTTAAGTGCATTAGGACACTTTTAGAAGAGCTTGATTTTGGATAACCAGAGATAGGGTAAGGTCTTGAAATTATTCCAAGGCGAAGGTGTTAGGCACCCTCAGAATCCACTAGTGTGGTTCCCGGCCAAGCTATTGTTGTGACTTAAGGTACAAATAACATATAGACAAGTAGGACTTCAAATAAGAGGGGATTTTTCACATAAAGGTTAGAAATAAACAAAGTCGGAAAGCATTAAAGAGAGTTGATTTAGAATAAACGTTTTAAAAGATTTTAAAAGAGACAAAGAAACAAAGGGAAGGGGGTCCTAGGTTTATTAATAATATGGATCACCCCACACAACATCCGGTAATCATTCTTACACGTGATGTTATCGCGTGGTCATCATATCCATATCTACCCTTTCCCACCCCGTTAAGGTGTTAAAGCGTGGAATGGTCTCGTTTACTTATTGCATGCTATTACCCGCCCCAGTCCTATCAGTCCCGGAGGTACTTGGGACTACTAATCCTAAAGGGAGGGGAGGTTTGGCTTATTTGTGGTCTCAAAAGGTAAAAATACTAAGGCGACAAACAAAACACATATAGCAAGTTTGGGGGAAGCATATAAACAAATAAAAGGCTCAGATAGACCTCCTTATATCAAAGAAAAGCATATAGTTTAGCATGTCTTGCACGTACTGATTAAGGTCTGATTAAACTTAAAAGGTTGGGGCAGGCTGATTTATCACATATTTCCAGATAAGAAGTCCGAATTAGGCGTGCCTGCTGGTCGTAATTGATAAAGACTGATACAGTTTATAAACTTTACCCTAAGGCTTGCCTAGCTGTGGGACAAAAGCTCCTATAGACATGATATCTACTGATTTCGGAAAAGAATGAAATAGATTGAATACATACTGATTAAGAGGGTTTACCAGATTATTAAAGAAAAGCCAACTTTAGCAAAAGTTATAGGTTCTGCAAGCATTATTACTGGTTTTAGACTCATAAGCGAGTGGAAACGTTTCAGGCTTGGTTGATAGTTCCTATAGGCATGCTTTCTACGCGTTGTTGATTTTAATCACTTTTATAGATATGAAAAAAAATGCAGAAAACCTACAACATGATATCTAGGTGTTACATCTTATTACGAACGTGACATCTGATTATATTCTTGGTTATTAGGACCTATAGACAAGTTTGCCTAGTGAAAAACGGGTATGCAAGAATCAAAAGGGACCTATAAGCATATTTTCTACATGCGTGTGCAGAAGCTATAGACATAATATCTACATGAAAGTGCAGGATCCCTATAGTCATGGCATGTAAATGAGATGCAGAAGTTCTTATAGACATGATAGCTAAATGAGATGCAGAAATCTTATAGACATGATAGCTAAATGAGATGCGGAAATCTTATAGGCATGGTAACTATGTAAAAAATGCATAAGTCTTATGGGCATGATAACTACATGAAAAATGCAGGAGTCTTATAGGCATGGTAACTACATGAAAAATGCGAAAATCTTATAGGCATGGTAACTATATGAAAATGCAGAAGTCTTATAGGCATGGTAACTATATGAAAAATGCAGAAATTAGAGATTCCTATAGGCAAGTTATCTACCCATGTACATGCATGGTTACCCCTCCCTTTTTAATAATCATCCCCAAAAGTTTATTACAAAGTTATTACAGTCCAAAGAATTTAAAGAAATACATCAGAAATTGAAAACTACAACCAAGGAGAGCCTGATTCAGACTTCCTGTCTGAAGTATGAAGTAAACCAACTCCAAAGATCAAATTTCAAAGCCTTTCTCTTATTTGGGGTGTGTCAGAGTTCCCTAAGAGCCTCACATGAACTCCGGGCAGTGCTTACACCCCAAATACATTACCAGACTAGGGCATAGTGCAGTGTGGAAGAGCCAGCCCTCAAATTTCCAAGTTCAGAGGGAACTCAGGGTCCCAAGGCAAGGCTCACAGGAGGGGGGCAGAACCTAAGAACTAAGAGAGAGTACAAGTGCAGGATTCTGAAAGGGGAAAGGGGAAAGGGAAACAATTCACATTGATACACATAGGGGTATAGGGAATGGGGAGATAGTAAAGGAAAGCAACGGCAGGCTGGTAGTAAAGGAAAAGCAACGGCAGGCTGGTGGGGCATACTCAGCAATGAGGAATGCTGGCCTACCCCATAAGCCTGTTAGAATACATTGTTTAGAAGTTAGGATCCTATAAGGGATCAAGTTCAAACCATAGACAATAACCTGCATATTGCCATGTTTTAAAATGTAACTCACAGCACATAAGGGGATAGGGAGCAAGGGTTCATAGCAAAAACAAACAGAAAAGATTAACATGCTAGTTCAAATAGTTAACTTTGCAGAAGTAGTAAAGTAGGCAGGGATACAAAAAGCTGTAAATAAACATATTATGATGATGCTGAAACTTAAATTAGGACATACCAGTTTCAAAGGAAACAAACAAAGAGAAAGTGTAGTAGTCTTGTGAAAGCCACAGAATAGACAAGAAGAGAGTGCTAGTAAGAGTTCAGAAGAGATTGTAAAGTAGTAGGGGAGGATTGTTAATCGTGTGTGCTTTATGTTAAAGAGTCATGTATTTATAGTGTGGAAGTCATTAGGAAATAAGGTAAGAAAATAATTGAAGACTGATTGTAAATCAATTACATAAGACTCTCTTTAATTAAGGGATTCAGTTTCAAACGGGTAAAACCATTTAAGGAAAGGAATTAAATAAACACTTTGTGTAAAGCATGCAATTGAGGGCAAATACATAAAGGTTATTTAAGGACAGGGTTTTGACAATACACGGTTTATGCAAATAAGGCAAGAGAATCAATTAACAGCCAGTAAATCACAAAGTCTGAAATTTGGTATGAATGTACCAAGTCATAAAAGATGAACAAGGGTTTTACCTAAGTCGAGTCACCTAGGAAATCAGTAAAAGATGGAAAGAAATCAATCAAGCTATATTCAGAAAGAAGTTTACACTAGTTGCAAATTTGAAAACCATTTAGAGGAAAATTCATCATATATAAGGAGCATGTGAGCGTGAAAGAGGACTGTCGTGTAAATTAGTAGAAAAATCCAGTGTAGAAGAGTTTAGCAAAAAAGCTCAGCATTGTATGAAAACAAATTTCCAAACTCAGTTCAGAGACACAAAGTCAGTCTGAAAGAATTAGGGGTTTCGAAATAAAACTCTAGTTCAAGCAAACTAAAGCAAAGATGAGAGGGCAATCAATTGAATCGAAATCATGTTTAGAAGTTTTAGAAAAGAACAGGCTTCTTTAACAACAGAACTTATGAGAAAATATGATAGCAAGTAACAATAAATCACAGTAGAAGGATTCAAAGAACATACTGAAAAATACTGATAAGAACAGTAGAGAAAGCATGCTTAGAAGAAACCTCAACAAGGCTCATCAGTAGAAGGCAAACAAAGAAACTTAAAAACTTAGTAGAAAAATACAGTAGAAGAACACAAGAACACCGGAAAAGTATAGCAGAAAAGCATATAGGAAAACACAGTAAGATAAACATATAAGAACATAGTAAAAATACAGTAGAGAAGTCTACGAGACCATAGTATAAGAAAATACATTAAGAGAAGCATACAAGAGATGATACGAGAACACAACAGAGGCAAACACACGAATAACAAAAAAGAAAAATCATAAAACACTTAAACACTTTCCAGAAAACCCTAAATCGGAAAAGAAGGGTGTTGAAAGTAATTTTCAAAATAAAAGTTAGGGAAATCGTTTGAAAACTCAAGTAGAGCATAGATACACAATAGATCTAAAAAAAAATTGGAGAAAACCTCGAAGGGTTAGGGTTTCAGAAGAACCCTAGAGTGAGAAAGGCTTTGAAAAGGTCATCGATCCGAGTCGGAGAGGTAAGAACCAGGCTCAAAACACCATGGTACGCCGGAGCAAGGCCGACGATGACTCTGGAACCTTGAATCGGCGAAGGTCTGAGCGCAAACCTTCGAGGTCTGGCCTCGATTCTTCAGGTACCCGGTGTGTAAGAGCAAGGGGAGGTGAGTATAACACTCCCATGGCTTGAGAAGCCATAGATTCCGGTGGGTTTCACGGTGGAAGACGATGAGAGGCGGCTAGGGTTAGGGAAGGTTCGAGAGTGTTTGAGAGAGGGGAGGGTTTCAGGGGCGGCAGATAATTGAAAATGAGATAGGGTTGGGGGGTTTTGTAAATTAAAAAAGGAAAGATGGAGTGTGAGCCGTTGATCTGTTAGATCAACGGCTGGGATTAAAAAAAATAGGTCTGGGCGGGTTTTTTAATTGGGTCAGGGGCGGATAGTTTAGGAATTGGGTCGGGTAATTTTGGGGTTGAGACTGGGTTAATTGGGGGGTTGATTTGGGCTATAGTTGAAATGAAATAGGGCTAGTATTTAAATAGCCACTTTCCCTTTTTTATTTTATAAAAAATAGTAAAATGCTTTATGAAAACAAATTAAAGGTACTAAATTAATTAATAATATATAAATATTAGATTAAAAATACTGGAATCTTTGTAATTATAAACGCAATTAATTCTTAAAATAGGCTAATATTGCAATTATATGCAATTTAGCTTTAAAAAAAAACTAAATAAATTTGTAAAAATGTGCAAGAATCACCTTAGCTATACTTTGGGATAAATATGAGAATAAAATAAATTAATCACCAAAATGATAATTTGAGAAATAATTATTGGTTTTTGTA
>NW_017678114.1:15989-18852 GCF_001879085.1 Nicotiana attenuata
GCCTTGCTACCCCGAGGCTCGCCGGGCTCTGGTGGTTCTGATAGTCCAGTTATTGAGGCATGCTCCTCTGCTTACAGCTCGTATGGAAGGGCCTTCCTCCCCCTCCTCCTCGAAAACGACATAACAATCCATATCTTCATCTTCTAGGAACAAATTCCTCACTGCTGCCAGTGCTTCCTCTTCTTCTGACCCGTAGATAACCTCGGCCGGCTGGAAAGTCTGCTCCAAACGGGGTATTGGCTGCTCCAAAGGATAATAAGGACCGCGCCATGGTGGCGACCAGTCGTTGAACTCTTTCCAGGTATAATCATACTCCAATTTTGTTGAGCTTGATGGGCTTAGTGATTCCTTGGAGGTTTTTGCCGAGTCCTTTGCCAGGTTCATATCCACTCCAGTTCAAAATGCTTTCAATTTTGTTGTCCCACCATTTATCCTTATCAACGGCGTTGACTCGCTCGATGTGGTGGTAAGTTTTCCCGCCTATCCTTCTTCTGCCTCCTATTGCTGGGATAGTCTGGCGACTGTATATGGGATTGCTATCGTCGCCGTGAATGATCACCTCTTGGTGGTTCCACTCAAACTTCACTACCTGATGTAGTGTTGACGCTACTGCTCCAGCGGCATGAATCCATGGTCGTCCCAACAACAAATTGTAAGATGCTGGCACGTCTATTACTTGTAAATCAATATCAAACCAAGTAGGCCCCATTTGTAAACACAAGCTAATTTCCCTAATGGTGGACCTTTGAGAACCGTCGAAAGCTTTGACGTTGATGGCCCCGTCCTTGATTTCATGCAACCCTTTTCCCAATGTCCTGAGCGTTACCAACGGACAAATGTTGAGACTGGACCCCCCATCGACCAAGATCCTAGTGATAAAATAATCTTCGCACTGCACGGTGATGTGCAATGCCTTGTTGTGACTCAACCCCTCTGGCGGCAGCTCATTTTCATGAAAAGTGATCTTGTGACTTTCCAGTACCTGGCCTACCATGTTTGCCATCTCTCCGTCGGTGATGTTACTTGGTACATATGCCTCACTCAGCACTCTTAGGAAGGCATTCTTATGTGCATCGGAACTTTGTAACAGAGTAAGGATAGAAATCTGTGCAGGTGTTTTGTTCAGTTGATCAATGACTGAGTATTCTTTGGCTTGTATCTCTCTCCAGAGGTCGTCGAGCCCAGTTTCAGTGATGGTTGGCCGACTAGAGGCCTGTTTGCTTGACTCAGCCAAATGTTCTGGGGTATAAACCCTGCCGGTTCTTGTCACACCCTGTGCCGCAACGGCTTCCCCGAACTTGACCTTCCCCTTTCTTCTGGCTTCGGCTATGTAGTCCCATGGTATAGCCTTTGTATGGAACGGTGTTATGGCTGACATTGCCACCGGAATTGGCATGGCTATCCTTATCCCGAACGGAGCAGGCCCCTTAGGCGGTAAAACTGTAACTTCAAAGGGTGTAGGCGCGTTTGCTGGTGACATAAACTCAACCTCAATCGGTGCTGGCATCTTTGTAGAGGGTGGTGCTTCAAACTCGAGTGGCATGGACATGTCTACCTCGGCGTCCCCATAAGGATGAATCTGGATCACAATCGGATTGAGGGTGACTACTGGCTTCTTTGGATCGTCGCCTTCCGTGATTAAACCGATTGATCCCTTGGGGTCCCAGTCATCCTCTATCTCGATCATATGAACACCTCCACCTTTGTGGTCTAGCAGAGGGTTATTGCGGACATTTGGAGCAGGCTCCTTTGCTATAATGATCTTATTGTCAATCAAAGTCTGGATCTTATCCTTCAGAGAGCGGCATTCATCAATGGTATGTCCTTTCATGGAGGAATGGTATGGACGAGATTTATTTGGATTGATCCACTGAGAAGGGTTTTGCTGGGGTTAAGGCAGGGATAGGGGTGACATAACCAGCAGCTTTGAGTCTTTCGTACAGCTGGTCAGCAATGGCGGTATACTGTTTGGGAGGTCTGCGGTCGAAATTTGGTCGGGGTCTAGGAAAGCTTTAACGTAGGGGAGGTGATTGATAGTGGGATGGTTGGGTGTTGTAGGCTTGGTAAACATGTGCTAGTTGGGAGTATTTAGGTGAAGTGGGCTGATATGCGGGAGGTGGAGCTGACTGATAAGTGGGTGGTGGAGTATGGTAAGAGGTTGAGGGTGCTTGGTAATTTGGAGTAGGCTGATAGGTGATTAGAGGTATTGGGTAGGTTTGGTATTTGATAGGGGATTTGGTTCTCGGTGCAACCATTACAGCACTTACGTCCCTTTTCTTAGACGTACCACCAGACTGTAAAGCCTTATTGGTAGCTTGCAAGGCTTCAAAGTTTGTAACCATACCACTCTTGATGCCTTCTTCGATCCTTTCTCCTAGCTTGATGATGTCAGAAAACTTATGATTCTCGATTAGCATTAGCCTCTCATAATACTGTGGGTCTTGGGCCCGAACAAAGAATTTGTTCATTTGCTCTTCTTCCAAAGTAGGCCTAACCTTAGCGGCTTCTGATCTCCATCGAGTAGCATACTCACGGAAGGTCTCCGTGGGTTTCTTCTTCAAGTATTGGATATAGAACACATCTGGTGCATTTTCCGTGTTGAACCTGAACCTGTCCATAAAATCGGATGCCATGCTTACCCAACTTGACCACTTCTTTGGATCCTGGCTAATGTACCAAGATAAGGCGTCTCCCTTCAAACTCCTCATGAAAAGCTTCATGTGGATTCTCTCGTCTTTTCCCACTCCGACCAACTTGTCACAGTATGTTCTCAAGTGGACCCTTGGATCTCCCATACCATCAAACATCTCGAACTTGGGAGGTTTGTACCCCTCGGGCAGTTCGACATCGGGCTGTATGCAAA
>NW_017678114.1:18905-24190 GCF_001879085.1 Nicotiana attenuata
CGGACTTGATCAAGTTCTTCCTGAAACTTCAACGGCTTTTGTTCTAGTTGGGATGCATTTTCCTTGGGGACCAGAGTACCATGAGTGACCTCTACCCGTTCAGCTAAGTTGTTCGAATCTTTCATTTTTCCTTTGTTTTTGTGTCTGACAGGACTAGGAGGAGGAGTAGGTGGAGGGCCCCTGGATCTCGTAAAATATGATGATGTTGCCAGAGTTCACGAACTAACCTTTGGGGAGGGGAATAAACAAAAAGTAAAAACAGAAGGTAATCAAGTCAGTAAGGATTATAAAAAAATGTTGCCATATTTAAACACGTAGTGCTGAAATATAAAGCGCGTCTTAATTTTGGGGACCTCGTTGTACCCAAGGTAGGCCTAGCGACAAGTTAATTTGGAGAACTTAGAATGCTAAATGCCTCATTTTATTGATAAAAGGTAGACGAATCCCAAAACGACACTAAATAACAAGAAATAAAAAGTCACTAATGGCCATCGGCCTTATTACATCTCATAAAGCGAAAAAAATGAAAAATTCCTATCCATTTGGTCCCGGAGGGACCTTCCCCAGACTCGACATTGTCGGCTCCATCGAACAGCTCTCCCAGCTCACACAGTCCTAGTAGCAGGTAAGCTCTGGCCAGATGTCCGCCTTCATTTCCTTCAGCAGTCCGGCAATCTTCGACCCTCTTCAGAAACTTCTTTTCCAACTCTACTATACCCCGCTCCAAATAGACCAATCGCTTGTTGGCGCTGATAGCCATATCCTTTCACTCTTCAATTAGTTTTTGATTGGCTTCCTGTATTTCGCGGTGCTCGCTTTCACATTCTCGAATCCTCTTGCGCAGTTGGTTGTACTTGACTTGTGCTTCAGCCTTTTCATCGATGATCCTGTGACCTCGAACAAACCCGGGTTGACCCAGACCATTGTGATTGTCCTCCAGCCAGCCTGAATAGTGTGGGTTACAACCAGCACGGTATCTGTCTGGTTCGATGGTGTCCCTTCCCATGACGATCTTGCAGTGCCACATATGCTGAGCTTGGCACTTGTAAGGACTATCGTCAGCCTGGAAGTCAGCTCGAAAATGACTCATCTTGTCGACCCTTGGTATAACCTGCTTCCTACCAGCCTGTCTCATAACTCGGAGAGGGACATAAGGGTAGGTTTCCCTTAAACTGATCAGTATCAGAAATGGCGCATCCCTGGATCGAACGATGAATTTTTCGGTAGAGAACCACTCGAACATCCATTGTACCCGGTCCTCAGTCAATTATCAAAGAGTTCGACCCATTCTCTAGCATTCTCCGGTTGGGCGAACATGTTGGGCATGTAATTCATTCGCTTTGGGTGATGAAAGGCAACATGATCGTCCTAGTCCCTTCGATGGATTTCCTGTCGGTACTCACCCTTTTGGAGATGTTCCATGAGCCAAAGTTGAAGTAGAAGATTACAACCCTCGAAATGTTTGGCTCCCTGTTGACACCTTTCTAGGGCTCGGTATATCTCTGCAATGATCATTGGCACAAGACTGAATGGTTGTCCGTCAATTCCTTCCATTAGAGTTTTGGTGACCATAGCTAGCCTGGTATGGATTCTTGTTTTCTTCATTGGAAATACTATCATCCCCAAGAAACAGAACATGAAGACAAAGACCCTTCGGTGAATATGCCCCAATGATCTAAGGGCGAACTCATCAGGATAAGTACGGTAAGATTTGTTGTGACCGTACCTCTCGTACAAGTAGTCAAAGGGAATGTACGACTCTTTCAAACATGTCGAGTCTGGATTCTTCTTTAGACCCATCATTTTGAGAAAACCTCTACCCTTGCGGTTTTCCGGCATTAACAAACCCGGAGCTTCCCACGGTATACCAGCCAGTCCTCCTATTTCCTCGAGCAGGGGTGTCATCTCAATGTCTCCGAAGCGGAACACAGACCTATCACAATCCTAGAATATGGTAGCAGCTTCTATAATTTTGTTGTTGGGTTGAATTTCCAAGAGAGAAGGTAGGTTTCCCAGGTATTTCCGGACAAGAGTCTGATCGCTGGAATGAAGATCCTTCCACCTGCTTAGCAGTTTTGGGTGGATATTGGTGACCATGCCGAATCTAGGGACTTCGTGCCTCATATTTCTGCAAGACAAAAAGGTTAGGCCCTTACCCCCACCAGACTCGACTATTTAATATCAACAATTGGCATAAAAGCATTTTAGTTCTCCAAATAAATGCACAAAACATGGTAGTGTCCATTTGGGTTTTGGGAAAACCCAGTGGACTTTGGACAAGGCTATCTTAAAGATTCATTATGCGGACAACATAACTGACTCGGCTAGGTTTGACCATGATGCATGCACAATTAAACAGAGTAAGGTTTCTACTGGGTATTAGACTGGTACCCTTGAGCGCACAACTCAAGAGGGAAAGGCGCGGAACCATCGACTACACCGTTGATCGACTGGTTTTACCGCTAATATGCCTTTGCCGGATTTAGGGGGTGATAATATCGCAAGGGCGCAACCACTCATTATAAGCGTTGCTATGGTATTTTGTTTGGCACGAGTGGAATATGATGTTGAAAACATGTTGATGCAATATATAAAACAAGTTGTCACGTATTCGCACGTTCATAAAATAATAATTACAATAATTTAAAACAATAATAAAGGAATGCAGTAAAGGAAGGCAGTAAAAGAAATAAGAGAAAGAAACAAAAGACAAGTTAGTTTTGTAATAGAAGAAGGAATTTAAATGCTTAAAGGGATTAAACAAATAAAGGCATATAAGAAATGTAAAGTCACAGTAATAGCTTGAAATGGTAAAAGCCTAAAAGAATTCCCAGCAGAGTCGCCATGCTGTCGCGCCCCTTTTTCTCGCAAAATTGGGTTTATGACATTTGGGAAGACAACTCGTTCCCTTTTGGGAATTGGATTTTGGATTGAAGAGTCGCCACCTAATGGTTTAAGTGCATTATGACACTAAGAAGGGTTTGAGTCAAGTAACCAGAGATTGGGTAAGGGCTTAAAATTATCCCAAGGGGAAGGTGTTAGGCACCCCTCAGGATCCACTAGTGTGGTTCCCGGCCAAACTATTGTTGTGACTTAAATGCAAATAACACATAGGCAAGTAAGAGTTTCAAATAAGAGGGGATTTTCATGTAATGGTCACAAATAAACAAAGTCGGATAGAACAAAAGAGAGTTGATTTTCTTTAAAGGATTTAAAAGAAACAAAGAACAAAGGGAAAGGGGGTCCTAGGTTTATTAATAATATGGATCACCCCACACAACATCCGGTAATCACTCCTCAATGAGGGGCTACACGTGATGTTATCGCGTGGTCATCATATCCATATCTACCATTTCCCACCCCGTTAAGGTATTAAAGCGCGGAATGGTCTCGTTTGCTTATTGCATGCTATTACCCGCCCCAATCCTATCAGCCCCGGAGGTACTTGGGACTACTAATCCTAAAGGGAGGAGATATCTGCTTATTTGTGGTTTCAAAAGGTAAAATACTAAGGCGACAGGCAAAAACACATATAGCAAATTTGAGGAAAAGCATATAAACAAACAAAGGCTCAAATACACCTCCTTTAAACAGAGAAAAGCAAGTAGTTAGCATGACTTACACATACTGTTTAAGGTCTGATTAAAACTTAAAGGGTTGAGGCAGACTGATTTATTACATAGTTCAGATAAGAAGCCCGAAGCAGTCCTACCTGTTGGTTGTAGCTAATAAAATCTGATTTGGTTTATAAAATTTACCCTATGGTTTGCCTAGGTGTTGGACGAGGGTCCTATAGGCATGATATCTACTGATTTCAGAAACAATGAATTAAACTGAATACATACTGATTTAAGAAAAAGTTTTCAGTTATTAAAGAAAGGCGAGTTTTAGCAAAATATCATAAGTTCTGCAACTGGTAAGGCATTATTACTGGTTTTAGACTTATAAGCGAGTGAAGCGATTCAGATTTGGTTAAAAGCTCCTATAGGCATGCTTTCTATGCGTTTGTTGACTTTGGAACACTTTTATAGACATAGAGAAACGCAGAAATCCTACAAACATGATATCTAGGTGTTGTATTTTATATGAACATGATATCTAATTGCAATTGATTATTTAGGGCCTATAAACACGTTTGCCTAATGAAAGTGGATATGCAAGATTCAGAAAGACCTATAGGCATATTTTCTATATGCATATGCAGAATTCTGATTTCGAATAATTGTAGACATGGCATCTATATAAGAGAATGCAGGATCCCTATAGACATGGTATCTATATATGAGAGAATGCAGAAATTCAGAAACTCCTATAGACATGGTATCTATATATGAGAAAATGCAGGATTCCTAAAGACATGTTATCTACCCTTTGCATACATGGATACCCCTTCCCTTTTTCACTAGTCATCCCCGAGAGTTTTATTACAACGTTATTACAGCCCAGGAAATAAAACGTAAAGTAAAGAAAATACATCAGAAAATAAAAAAGAAATACCAACCAAGGAGAGCCTGATTCAGGCTTCCTGTCTGAAGTATGAAGTAAACCAACTCCAAGAGGTCACATTTCAAATCCTTTCTCTCATTTGGGGTGTGTCAGAGTTCCCTAAGAGCCTCACATGAACTCCAGAAAGTGCTCACACCCAAATGCATTACCATATTAAGACATAGTGCAATGTGGAAAGGCCAGCCCTCAAGTGTCCAAGTTCAGAGGGAACTCAAGGTCCCAAGGCAAGGCTCACAAGAGGGGGGCAGAACTTACGAACTAAAAGAGAATGTAAGTGTAGAAGTGTAATTCTGAAAGGGGAAAGGAAGAGGGAAGCAATTCACATTAATACACATAGGGGATAGGGCATGGGGGAATTTGCTAGAGCAAAAGAAAAGCAGGCTGATGGGCACACCCAGCAATGGGATATGCTGGCACACCCTCCAGCCTGTTTATATAGAGGTTAAGACTCCATTGGTTCAAACTTAATTCATGGGCAACAGCTCACATTGCCATGCCTTAAGTCACAACTCACAAACACATAGGGGTAATAGGGTAGGGGAGCAAGGATTCACAACAGAAACAGGCAGAAAGATGTGAGCATACTTAATTTAAATGTTGAACTCTACAGAAACAGTAAAGTAGACATGGATACAAAAAGTTATAAATAAACACATTGTGATGATGCTGAAGCTTAAATTAGGACATACCAGTTTCAAAGAAACAAATAGAGAAAATGCAATAGTCTTGTAAAAGCCACAGTGCAGACAAGAAGAGAGAGTAATATTATGTGTAAGTAA
>NW_017678115.1:0-6405 GCF_001879085.1 Nicotiana attenuata
CCTCTTTAGGAATGTTGTTTTCTCTAAAGAAATCATCCCCCACGAAATATTCTTTCATCAGCCAAATTTTATTGTTCTCTCTTTCTTTAGTATTACTTTGGAACTTGAAACTTCTTCTAAACCCAACCACAGTTCCCTTACCATTCTTGATAGGAAAAATACCGGTTTGGCCTTTCCATGTCCCGTTGGCGCAAGTTCGACGAACCCTTGTATGTTCACTCTTCTGCTTCTTCAACCGAGTAAAAAAATAGCGAACCTTCTTTTCGGGATGATCAGAATTAGCTCCAAATATCGCCCATGGCGGTTGGTCTCCATAGATATCGGCAATTTGGAAATTAGGGCATTCACTCGGCAAAGGCTCGCCCTTTAGGAACCTTTTCAAAAAGTTGATCAACTCCGCTTCAGTTGGGTGAAACCGAACACCCATGATACGACAGCGTGCAGCTGGTACCGTCGACATGGTCGTCTCTTTTTCTTGCTTATACAGAGAAACACAAGAATGAGACAATAGTAATTGAAGCAGTAGCAAAGACAAGAAATAAAACTTCTGATACGTTCTCTCAAGTAAGAAGACAAAGAACTATGAAAGGAAACCCTAAACGAATGGCGGAAGCTTGTTGATGTAATGGACTATTTATAGATATCTGATCAGGTTAATTCCAACAACGAAAACAGATATTTAGGAGAGAAAAAAGTGTTGACTTCTGCGGAAGGTTAACGCTTGGGACTTAAGTTACTTTCTTTCCTAAGTTACATTAACTAATTTAATTAATGCATCGAATGGAAATTTTATAAATTAACAGCTTTTTATGCAAGAAAAGCGGAAAAGATAGTTTAGCTCAACATAAAAAATAAAAATAGAAAGAGTAGCTGTAAATTAATAGATCATGGGGCAGCTGTAAATCAGAATTAAATTTATCCTTCTCCATATAAAGTATAAAACATTGTTTTTTGGTAAAATCAAAATGAAAAATCTGAAATATACAGCCTATTCGAGATTTTAGGAATATACCTTTCTCTCTTTTTGTTGCCCTGGTCCTTCTCCTCTTTATTTTTCTTTAACCATTTGGTATCTTAAATCCATTTATCAACTTATAAGGTCGTATGGGGTAGGACCATTGATTTGCATAAATAGTCTAAGGTATTTTATATAAAATGTTATCCATAGATATATAAGAATGAATATAAATAATCATCAATTCAACTACTTAAATTAAATATAGCCGACAGATATGTGTGTGTATATATATATATATATATATATAAAATTAATTAATGTATAATCAATAGACCGGTTAGAAAAATAAATAGCAAATTTAGCTGGCTATTTGTGTGAAGATCTGAAATTCTAGGGAAACTTTCGAAAATGTCTCAAAGAAGTCTTAACTTGCCAACCTCTAGCCATTAATGGATTGGGAATGGTCTTGGGAGAAGGTTCTGTCAAGTTGTTGAAACCTATAGACCAAGACTTAAAAGTTCGTTGGTTATCTGGAAATACCTGAAAGAGATACATGGAAGTTAAACACTGATGGTAGCTTCATGGTCAACAAGGCCAAAGCAGGAGCTGGTGGTATTGTTAGTGTTACATCCCGTACTTTAATATTAGGATAAGTCGTAGTAATTCATATTTTGCTTCTGCCATAATCTGGTATATCCTTCTTCGCGTTCGCAAATAAACTCTCGCGAACGCGAAGAGTAAATTTGTCAGAGGGAGAACTCGTTCTACGCGAACGCGAGGCACAGGTCGCGAACACAGAGCGTTGGGGCCATTACCCTTCGCGAACACGACCTGGCTATCTCGAACGCGAAAGCCATTTTGGCAGGGACCTAGAGGAGGGGAGAAAATACTCTACGCGAACGCGGCAAGCGGCTCGCGAACGCGAAGTTCGGGGGGTATACCTTCATGAACGTGTACGGTATCTCGCGAACGCAAAGGCCCTTCTGACCAATACTTCACGAACGCGGAGAAGGCGTCCAATATTTTAAAAACAGAACCAAAGACAGGATTAGACCAAAATTTCATATTTCCTTCCATAGGACTCGGCCTTGGGCAATTTTTGGAGTGGGTATTCAACACCAAATCATAGGTTCGTGTTCTAAGACTCATTTCTTTCAATTTCCATCAACACCCATTAGATTTTTAGGCTTAAGTCTTGTTCTTTAAGGGTAGAAATTAGGGATTTTAGGAAAATTGAAGATTTTACAAATTTGGGAATTTAGACCTCGATTTAGGGTCGGATTCCGAAACTAATTACATATTTGGGCTAGTGGGTGAATGGGTAATCGGGTTTTGGTCCGAACGTTGAGTTATGTCCAAGCAGGCCCGGAGTCGATTTTTGACTTTTTGGATGAATGTTGGGAAATCTATAATTTTGCATTAGAATTGGTTTCTTTGGCATTAATTGATGTTTAATTATTAATAGATACGAGCGGACTGGAAGTTGAAAAACTAAGGGAAAAGTGGTGGTTGACTCTTGAGTTTGGTCGTGGAATCGAGGTAAATGGTGTGGCTAACCTTAGCTTAAGGGATTAGGTATTGTTGCCTTATTTGCTACATGTTTAGTTGTTAAGTACGACGTATACTTGAGGTGACAAGTATCTATACGTTGTTGTCAGGTCAAAGCATGCGAGTGAGTCTTATACTTGTGACCGTTGTGTTTCTTTATACGTACTGTTCCTGCTTAAACTGGTTATTACTCATGCTAAACAAGTCTTCTTATGTATTCCTGGTTTGGATATTGGTTGAGTGTTGGCTCAAATTGAAATTTATGTTGTGAAGTTGAATGATGAAATGAAGTTTGTTAATTATGATGCCCTTGCCGGGTTGTTATTGTTTCTGTTGTTTCATATGTGGTGAGGAAGAGTGATAAAGCACGAAGGGTGATGCCATGCACATTTCTATTATTCATATGGTGAGGTTGAGTGGTAAACCACGAAGGGTGATGCCGTGCACGTTTCTATTATTGATTACCTGGTGAGGATTGAGAGTAAAAGAACGAAGGGTGATGCCGTTCATTTTCTGTTTGCTGTGTTTACTTGTTATTATCGGTTCAAGTGTACTAGCTGTTTAAATTCCTCTACTGCTGTGATTCTTTATTTTGGTACCCCCGTAGCATGTTGCCTCTTCCCGTTAATTTCTGTTTAGCTTCTATTAATTGTTATTTTGTTAGCATATTGTTTAACTGCACAGGTTTATATTATTTGTCGTGTCCTAGCCTCGTCACTACTTCGCCGAGGTTAGGCTCGGCACTTGCCGGTACATGGGGTCGGTTGCACTGATACTGCACTCTGCACTTTCTTTGCAGATCCCAATACTAGACCATACTGATCAGAGTTTGGGTTGCTGCCTTCAGTCCACAGGAGACCCAAGGTAGATCTGGCGGCTTCACAGACCTTGGGGTCCCCCTTCCCTCTATCTTAGTTCTGTTTTCTTTCATTCCGAAAAACAGATGTATTTCCTTTAAACCAGTATTTGTAGAAATTCTTAGACGTGCATGGATTGTGACACCAGATCTTTGGGGTAGTCGTGTATTAGAGTTTTAAACTGTTATAAATTTCCGCACTTCATATCTGTTTAGATTTAATTACTATTTTGGTTAGTGATTAATGTGTTAGAACTGTATCTGTTGGCTTGCCTTGCATCATCAGAGTTAGGTGCCATCACGATCCCGATGGTGGAAAATCCTGGTCGTGACACTAGTAACTCTTTTGATCCTATAGACTTTTATCACCCACATTACGAGCCTATACCCCTTTTATTATTAGTTTGACATTATTTTGATCCTATTAACTCTTATGGAATTTTAATTGCGAAATGAGAGCTAGAAGATGTAAGGACTAAGTATGGGGTGGCATTAGAGGGGAACCAATGGAAGATGAAAGGTGCACTTATTTTGTAAAATAATACACTACTAGCGGAAATTGAAAAAGGAAAAAGACTAGTTGAAAGAAAAAAAATCGAAAAAAAGAGAAGGAAACATTGAGAAGAATAAATTGTTGTCTTGTTCTTGCTAGTGAGGTATAAATTAAATTAGTGCTTAAAGAAAGAGGGAATAATTTTGGGGAGTGATCTTGTTTGTGAATTTGAAGTGGATTGAAGAAATTGCGCTTAAAATTTATTATGTGATGTGTTAAAGTGCTTAGGAGGGTGAATCACTAATCCTAAATATATCATACCCGTCCCTTAGCCCACATTACAATCATATAAAGTCCTAATTGATTTTAGATCGAGTGAGTCTATATTAGTGGATATTTACATTATGGGCAAGCATATGATACTTTTGCATGCATGTGACTTCTTTGTGAGAATGAGAGGTTCTCTTTGATATATGTGAGTCCTTGAACTATATTTGATCATGAGATTCAAATGTGTGGATTCAACTTACTCTCTTGTTCTTGTTCTGAGGGCACATGGTTCACAAGAGATAGGTAACATTATTAGACTTCTCCGTGATGTTGGGTGTTAAATCCATGGGTGCGTTGTGATATATAATCAGTCGACTTTTGAGGCTCGGATTGTTATGAGCACGTTATCTTTGTTAAGAATATGTTAAGAATGGCATAAGTAGAGGGACGTGTACGTGATTGCATATGCTACAGTTTAATTGTTGCTACCAATCATAGTCAAGGGTAGAGTGTATGGTTAAAAGTTGAATTGCTCCTCTATAGTTGAGACTTGTACGTAGTTGGGGGTTTATTTTATGGTCCAGTTGCTCGAGGACGAGCAAGAGGCTAAGCGTGGGGTGTTGATGTTTAGCCTAAAGTATATATATTTATATGTATATCGCCTCATGTTTTACTTTTGTTTCGTGGATTTAGGATGTAAAATATGTTGATTTATATTAATTTGAGGTGTTTTTATGTGTAGGAATGATCCGCGATCAATTGGGGGCAAAAGGTGCGAGATTAGAGCCAAAACGGACGAAAAAGCAAAAAAGAGAATTTCCGCCGGCACAGCCAGCGCCTAGCAGTACCTGTGGCGCCAGAGACAGAAGAGTTAACAAACCAGCGCCAGGGACGGTGCCTAGCACTGGGCTGGGTGCTGGTGACGGGATTTCTATCCAACTTCGTCCAGGACAAGGTTATTTCGGCCCAAGACCCACCACCCCCCCCACTCGTATAAAAGGGATCCTAAACCTAATTTGGAGGGGAGCTAACAGACTATGAAGGAGAATTCACGTGGAGGAACACAGACCACGCTTGGAGGAGACTTCTAACTAGTTTTTCTTCTCTTCTTTTCCTTTAATTTCATAGTTCATTAGTTCTAGAGTTTTGGGTGCTACATGAACGTTGTAGTTTGAAGCTTGAATTGTTCTTATTATTTTATCTTATTGGTTTATTTATTCAATTTTGCGCTTAATTATTCGATTGCTTGATCACAATTGAATACTATCTATGAATCTAGGATTGAACTCGGGAGAGGGAATTTTAAATTGTATTTAAGATTGAGTAGAGCAAGATCTTAACTCTGAGGGGGAGGCGGATTTGCGGTTAGGATAGGAATATACCTAATCGCCTTGCTTGGTTACTATACAGGAATTATTAATGCATTCTTGTTAATTCTAATTCCATAGGAATATAGGCGTTAGATTAGCTTGAATAGGCGAGTTGTACTTCGGGAGAAGGCTACGAGCAATATTAACCCTGTCAACCAATAAACCGGATAAATTAATTAGATAATTTAAGTGGAACACTCAACGGGATTGTTAGCTAACCCATAGCTCCGGAATATTTTCTCTCGTTGAATTCGTCTCTAATATTGCCGACTTATTTTCTTTAGTTTCTTAGGTTGCTACGCTAGATTAGTTGTAGTTAATAATATTTAAAAATTCGCTTGGATAGATTAATTGTGTTAGTTTAATTTAGTTGATAGTTAATCACAAGCTCCTGTGGGTACGATATCTTGACTTACAATCCTATTACTTGTCGACCACAAATATTTGTGTGTGCGTTTGGGAGAAACACATGGATTTCAGAATCCTACCAACCCCAAACCATTACAGTAACAAATGCCAAACTTAGTTTTCTATCGTCTCATATTATCTCTCAACTTCGACGAAAGAGGGGGAATCATGATTTTCAACACAACTTCATACTTAATCTATTATCATAAAGAAAAAATAAGCACTGGTACCTGTGGAGGAGTTGGTAATAAATGAACAAACTCCTCAGGGATATTTTCGATGTTCATTTGATATAAGTTTGTTAGCGCACTTAATTGTGATCTCATATCTGACATCTCGGCATTGCTGCCACTATGGAGGTAGAGCACTAGCACTAGATGAACTCTTACAGAAACTACCAACTCGGCTTGATGTTTGCTTGAATGCTATAGTTGGAACTATACCCAAGCCTAACCCTCAAACACTGCCAGGGTGCTCAGGACCAAAGACTACACCAACGCAC
>NW_017678115.1:7154-16629 GCF_001879085.1 Nicotiana attenuata
GAGAGAGAGAGAGAGAGAGTTATTATTTATCTTGTGTAGAATAGTTGGAGCAACATCAGTCCCCTGCAAAATAGTAAAAATCCCCTTTATATAGAGGGGGAAACCTTATATGGTACGGCATACATTAATTGTAAAGATGTGAAGATGGGACAGCTAGATGTGACACCCTGATCTGAGTTCAGGGTAGGCCGGCTAGACCTTGTCACACTTAGCCGCGTCTTCGGAACTCCCATTTTTACTCTAGCCTTGACCAATATTCTCTTCAGGCCGGGTGTCGATGAGCTCCAAGGAAGGAGGCTCGGGTGCATCTCTGCAGCCGCGAGGCTTCGAGGTAATCTTCCGAAATGGGAAATCGGACCCGTTGTTCAGGGCAACCCAATGACGGGGAAATCGGGCCCCCCGGTTTTACCGTACACAAATAGTCTCCGCGTTTCTTAGAGTGAAGGTGTTAAGAAATGATCCTGAGCTTCTTCCTCCTCATGTTTTCTTGTAATCGGCATCGGTCGCAAGACGCCAAGATACGACACGTACGTAGCCCCTGAAAATCTCCGTATTGATTATGGAAGTTGGTTGTCCCTTAGCCTTCTTCAATGCACACGCGGAGCTTCTATAAATACTTCCCTTCTCCCCTTTTTATTTTCTTTAACCCATTGTATTCCCAAACCCCATAAAAGGTTCGCTCTTCCCTTGTTTTCGCAACTCTTTTTCTCCTTCCGGAATCTTCTAGTAATGGCGAAAACTCCCGCCTCTGCTTCTCAGGAGATTGCAGTCTCATCATCTTCGCTTTTATCTCAAGGTGAAGTGGCCACACCTCCCCGCGCTGAGGGATGTGTCCCCGGATCCTTTGCGATGACTTCTGATTTCAAGGTCGAGAGACCTTCCTCAAAGCCAGAACGTTGCGAACCCGTGATTCGGTACACCAGCTCGATAACGGATGTTGTAAGGGTGAAAACTGACTGTCGCTGGGGGGATACCGTGCTTGCGGAGGTCCCTGCTCGGGAAGAAGATATTACGGCATATAAAACCGGCTTTCTGAGTGTGTATATGTATCCATTCACCTTAGGGACGGTGGGGCCATCCTCGCCCCCGATCGATCCCGTGATTCTCGACTTCTGCCGGCGGTATCAAATAACCCTTGGTCAAATTCATCCTTTGTTCTGGCGCGTCATTTATATGATCAGGCATTACGTAACATGATCGAGGAGATGCCCTTCGAGATTACCTCGAAGCCTCGAGGCTGCAGATATGCGCCCGAGCCTCCTTCCTCTGAAGAGAATATTGGTCGAGGCTAGAGTAAAAATGGGAGTTCCCAAGACGCGGCTAAGTCTGACAAGGTCTAGCCGGCCTACCCTGAACTCAGATCAGGGTGTCGCATCTAGTTGTCCCATCTCCACATCTTTACAATTAATGTATGTCGTACCATATAAGGTTTCCCCCTCTATATAAAGGGGATTTTTACTATTTTGCAGGGGACTGATGTTGCCAACTATTCTACACAAGATAAATAATAACTCTCTCTCTCTCTCTCTCTCTCTCTCTCTCTCTCTCTCTCTCTCTCTTCTCTCTAACATACTCTCTCGATATTGTTCACTACAAGAAAACCTTAAATTACATGAGGATTTTATCTGGGAATTTTTTCCGCAGATAATTCCTGCAAATTTTCATGCGAAAATCCAATAACTCCTAAATTGTAGAATATTTACTTGCCAATTCGATTTTCCCAGGTAAATCCGCAAATAAATTTGGCGCCATTTAGCGTCAAAATATTACCTGGGGATTTATTTGGGAAAATAATTCCAAGTATCATTTTCGTGGGTAATTTCGCAGGTAAATAATAAAAAATATAAAAAATTATTTCCTCTGTGATTTTGTAGGAACTTCCCCAGGTAATGTTACTTGCGAATTTAGTTAGGAATTATTTTTTGGGGATTTACATGGGAATTATATTACCTAGGGAATTATCTGGGGATTTGTTGTTGCGGTTTTAGCTGGGGATTATTTCTTGGGGATTTACCTGAGGATGTTATTACCTAGGAAATTACCTGGGAATCTTTTTGTGATATATTAGTTGGGGATTATTTCTTGGGGATTTACTTGAAGAATTTATTACCTAGGGATTAACTTGGAGATTTTATTCTTGCAATTTTAGTTGGGAATTATTCTTGAGGATTTACATAGATATTTTATTAGAAAATCTTCAACTTTGTTGCTGCAATATTAGCTTGAATATATTTCTAAAATTTACTTGAGAATTTTATTATCTTAATTTTATTATTGCAAGTTTAGCTGGAAATATTTTCTTGAAATTTACCTAGAAAATCTATTACCTAAGAAATTAATTGAAGATGATTGTTGATTTTGGCTGAAAACTTATTTTGTGAACTTATTTGAGTATTTCATTGATTATGTTTTGATTGAGGATTTGTTCTTTGAAATTATATATGGGAATTATAAAAATGTTGATTTGTTGAGATATATATTAACTTGAAAATTTATCTGAAAATTTTTATAACCACATATTTAAGTTTGAATTCTTTCAATACACTTTAAAAAATTAAATAGAAGAAAAAATTATTTTTTATTTAAAAGTTATATTTTTTTAAACGTTACAAAAAAATGATATGAAAATTCATCCTTCAGTATTATTATATCTATTTAATATTTTATCGATTTATTTATAGGTAAATAGTTAAAAAGTTGATCCTATATGAAACTTAATTGTGTGAGATATGTTGGATTGAATATTACAAGTCATTGAGCATCATACAGCTGGTTATTATTATTTTGAACAAAATTTAAAATCAAAATAATTATTTTAACTCTAGTTGTTTAAGAATTAAAATTTTTGATATGGTTGATATAAAGGATTAATAAATCGAATATCTTCAGAAAATATACTAAATTATGAATAAGTCAAATATTTTAAGTCAATCCGAAATAGGGAATATTTAAGTTACATTTATAAAATATATCTAATTTTTTATTAAACTTTCTAACTGATTAATTATATATATGAATGAATTGATATTACAAGTTATTGAGCATATCTAACTGGTTGTATTTTTTGAACAAATTCATAAAAAAATAATTATCATAAATCTAGTTATTTTAAGAATCACGATGATATGATTGATATAAAGGATGTAATAAAGCTAATATCATAAAAATATACTAAGTTGCGTATAAGTGAACATTTTAAGCAAAAAAATTAAGTTATATATATATATAATATATATATATAATATAATAATAATATATATATATATAAATTATACTAATTTTATAACTTTCTATCTTACATCTATACTTATTTTCTCCCATGTATAGTTAGAATGATGAAATTTAATTTTATAGTATGTTGCTTATGTGATATTAGTTTGTAAAAAAGGTATTGAAACTTAAGTATCAAGTGATCTTATGATTCTATTTTCTAACATCATCTCTTGATTAATATAACATTATTGAAATAATGTAATCTTGCATACGTTGTTGGAATTAACAAAACAATTCTTATCAATTGCTTAATGCATATAATGTACGATATGTTTTAATTCTTGTTAGTAGTGTATTTTTTATATAAAAATTAATGTGTTATTTTAGGACAATAAAAAAATTTAGAAAAATAACTAAGAATATATATTAAATTAAAAATGTAATCATAATTTTATTCACTTGTTTTTACTTGAAAATAATTATTTTTGATTTATGGAATCTTCATGTGATGCACTCTTAAAAACAATAATAAAAGGGATAAATTGGAGTAAATAAATGCTCCGTAGGAACTTGTCCCAAATCGACGGAAAAGTGTGAGCTTTTTCCAAAATTAATGTGAAGTTTGGTGTCAAGGGTCCAGCAGGTGTGGACTACACGGGGGCTGATATATGGGATTACAAATATTGGGAAGAAATATATTAACTTTGTTTGTAATACGTAACAAAATATTAATTAACGGTAATGTTAGGATGTACTGTGATACTAATTAGTAATAGAGTTACTTAAGTGTTAATATATATGATAGAAGATTGCCTTAATAATATAATAATTCTGAAAATAAAAATATTATCACAATATATTTTTATCTCAATATATTTCAATAGAGTTCATTTGGAAATTTATGGGGATTTACTTGCAAATATTTCCCTAGGAAATTCTGCAAGAAAACTCCTTTCTTTTGTGAACTTCTACCAAAAGTTTCATGCAATTTTTTGGTATTTCTATTCAAAAAAATCCGCAACTAATTTACGTGGAAATCTAAAACTCTAGCTAATATTTAATGCGGATTCAAATTCCCAGGTAACTTACTTGGGATTATCAAAAAATTCGCAGGTAATATAATTACCCACGAAGGTTTTTTCCTTCGAATTTTTTTGGAAGAAAATCCGCAAGAAACTAATTACTGCGAATTTTCTTTTATAATTCCCTGGAAAATCCAATTGTAATAGGCTATTTCTCTGTAGTGGTTGCTCTTACTTATTATCTTCATACATTGTTCTTCATTTATTGTTTATACATTGGCCATAAATAGCCTCCTTTAATTATATCACGACTGTTAGCTTCCCCGACTACCCTATTAGCTCGAGCCCGAGCTGGGAATCGATCTCGAGGCCCCAAACGACTAGCTCGAGGCCCTAAACGGCTAACTTATCGGTTCGATTATAACTCTATTTTAGCTTGCATCTCTTCCTTAAACTTCACACACATAGCATCAAACTGCTTTACAACTAGCAAAAAAATAGATCACGTATTTTTAGATTCCCATCAACAAATTTAATTGTTATTTACATTTTCACGATAAACAAAAATAAGATTTATGACAATTGAAGAAGACAATATTAGCAGACAAATTTCCTTAACCTGTTTTTCCCAGAATAGAGCATACAAAATCCAAAGAACCAAAAACAAATGTATTTATGAGTGCTGTAAATGAATATTATGCACAAAATAACTAATTATAGAAACAACATTAAAGTTCAAGAGCTAAAGAATATACTAAAGGCCAGCAAATATTTGAACCCCGACAACTACAAATTTTCTATACTACTGCTAAAGAATATTAACTTCAAAATATAACTTCTAAACAACATAAGGTTCAAGAGCTTAAAACAAAACATTTTAAAATGCAAACACCCGAACCAATTCAAATCTTCTATAGGAAATAGAGTCTAATACTTACCATGTATCAACAAACAAATTCTTTTTCACATGTATTCGGCCAACTAATACTTACCTGTCACGGCCCAAAATCCACTGAGGGTCGTAGATGGGCCGGACACTGCTGTCAGGCAAGCAACCACAATTAACTAATAATTAAAAATTTCCGTTTAATACTTTTGAATCTAGGATTATTCCTTCAAATTTAGCAATTTAAAAGATAATTGTCTCAAATCAAATATTCAAAGATAAGCAGTTAATACAAATACTTCAAACTCATCCAGACCGGCCGTGTCACAAGTGCACTAGCAATTTCTAAAAAAAATCAAAATAAAGTACAACAACTGTCCGGAACACATATATGGATACGAAATAAAATACAGATAATTGAAAGAGACTCTGCTGACTGCGGGTTCGCCTCGAGAAAGTTAGTATAGCAATCAACCTAAGTAACATCCGTAATATTCCACCATAGCGCTTACGCCCAGTAGGCCACTAGAGTTACATATACCTGTGCAACAAAAATGCACACAAGTGTAGTATGAGTACGAAAACAACATGTACTCAATGAGTATCCCGTCTAATCTCGAAGAAGTAGAGACGAGATGGTCAACTTCGACACTTACTAGTGGTCCAATAATAATATGGTGAAGATGTGAGGAAAACATGGATTTATCTAGCAATTATAACTCATAGAGCAAGAAAACAGGTAACACCTTCTCAAATAATAAGGAAATTCCAAGATTTACTTTTCGTTATCTTTATTAGTTTATAGCGGGCCAAAAAGGCAATATCAACTTCATTAAGTTTCAGGATAAGCAATGCAAGCATGCGCATATTATGCCGAGGCGACGGCCCGATCCAACATAAATAAACTGCGCACTTGCCGAGGGTCGACGGCGCGCCTATAGATTCATCTATTTAATCTGCCGAGGCGCTCGGCCCGTTCCATAAATAAACACACAGACAGTCAATCAAGAAGTCCACACGGAGTAATTATCCAATGAAAACAAATCCTCTTTTAACCATTTAAGAAAAATGAAGTTTTATTTGTTTAGAAATTCGTTTACTTATTTGATGTGATTTAAGCAATTCAAGCTATCAATAGGTTCGTAAATAATCCAAGTATAGAATGTTTTTGGGTCCTAACTACCCGGACAATAGCATAATAGTAGCTACGCACGGACTCTCGTCACCTCGTGCGTACGTAGCCCCCACAAATAGGAGCACATAATCAATTATTTCACCTATGGGGACAATTCCCTCTTACAAGGTTAGAAAGGAGACTCACCTTGCTCCGAAAGTCCATAACCGACATTCCACGCCCTTCTGAAGACTCGAATCGATGCACAACGCTCCAAAACTAGCCAATAATTATGTAAATCCATTAATATATGCTAAGGTACTCATTATAATCCAATTTATAACAATTCCTAACCCCGATCGAAAAGTTGACAAAAATGCCCTCGGGCCCACGTGCCCGGAATCCGGAATTTTTCGAAGATAAAGATTACCCATGACCTCACGAACTCAAATATATGATTTTCTCTAAATTCCATATCCAAAATCGTGATCAAAATCCAAGAATACTAGTTTTCTAGGTTTTCCCTCAAACCCCAAGTTTTCTACAATTTTCCATGTCTAAATCCATATATAAACCTTGTATATACTCAAAACTAGTAGAAGTCACTTACCTCATGCTTGGTGATGAAAATAGCACTCCAAAGTTGCTCCAAAATCGGCTCCCATGGAAGAAATGAAGTGAAAATGAGCCAAACTTCGATTTTTAAAGAAATCTCTCTGCCTCCAGCAGTTTCGCTTCTGCGGAAAAATTTCCGCTACTGCGGTTCCGCTTCTGCGGAAAATTTCCGCTTCTGCGGTTATGACAGCAACCATCACTTTTCTCGACACGGAAATGAGCATAACTTCCTCATACGATGCCCAAATTCGACGATTCTTTTTGCTATGGCTCCGTAATTACGATACGGATATAATGGTATAATAAAAACTTAATTTGGAGCTCATTTGCTTAATATGGTACCCTTTTGTGTCCAAAGAAACGATGTTGAAACATCAAATAAGAGCGAGATGCAACCCGAAACACACCCGAGGCCCCCGGGATCCCGACCAATCACACCAACCAGTCCCAAAACACATTACGGACTTACTCGAGGCCTCAAATCACATCAAACAACGCTAAAATGACTCCAAAATGATATCCGTATCGTATTCCGACCCGGATATCAAAAAGTCCACCAAACGGAATCGTATTCCGACCCGCCTCAAATCACTTTCGGAATCGGATTCCGACCCGGATATCAAAAAGTCCACTTCCGGTCAAACTTCTCAAAAACCTTCAAATTTCTATCTTTAGCCAAATGACTCCAAAATGACCTACGGACCTCCGAATTCACTTCCGATCGCGCTCCCGACTCCAGAATCACCATACGGAGCTATGCACAGACTCGGAATCCCAAACGGACATCGATAACACTGAAATGCACTTCAAGCCAAACTTATGAAATTTCTTCCAAAATGCTAACTTCCACAATAGGCGCCAAAACGCTCCCAGGTCATCCAAGACCCGATCCGGGCATACGCCCAAGTCCGAAATCATCATACGAACCTGCTGGAACCTTCAGATCCCAATTTCGAGGTCGTTTACTTAAAAATCCAATCTTAGTTAATTCTTTCAACTTTGAGCTTCCGAAATGAGAATTCTCTTTCCAAATCAACTCTGAACTTCCCGAAACTTAATTCCGACCACACGTACAAGTCATAATACCTGAAATGAAGTTGTTCATGGCCTCAGACTGCTGAACAATGTGCCAGAGCTCAAAACGACCGGTCGGGGTCGTTACATTACCCCAATCTCTCTAGCCTTATCATTCACATAACTACATCTTTCCTCTTATGAGTCTTCGTCCACAATTTGCCTCGATCAACTTCTTTTCCCATCTTCTTCTAAAATTTTTAAAATGAAAAATGTTATTAAATTAGAAAATGTTTTATCTAAAGATGGCATCTTTAAAACCGCCATATTATGTTACATTTTATGATGGTTCATGTAACGACCCGGCCGGTCGTTTCGAGAATTTAAGATCTGTTCGGCGGCATAAGGTCATGAACAGCTTCATATTATATGTATCAACTTGCGTGCATGGCTGAATTCAGTTACCGGATGATTCAGAGTCGATTGGAAGAAGGGTTCTAGTTTTGGAAGCTTATGCGTTGAGAATTTGACCGAAATTTGACTTTTGAGTAAACGAATCTGGAATAAGTTTTGAATGATGTCAGCAGCTTTTTATGATGATTTTGGACTTAGGCGTGCATCCGTATTTGAATTTGGAGGTCCATGGGGTAATTTGAGGCATTTCGGCGAAAGATGGAAAAGTTGAAGTTTGGAAGATGGAGAAGTTTGATCCATAGTTGACTTTTGCGCTATCGGGGTCGGAATACAATTTTGAGAGTTGGAACAGCTCCCTCATGTCATTTGGGACTTGCCTGCAAAATTTGACGCCATTCCGGGTTTGTTTGATAGGTTTCGACGCGAGTTCTAGAAGTTGGAAGATTTGAAAGTTCATATGTTCGATTCTTGGCGCAATTTGCTTTTTCGGCATTGTTTGATGTGATTTGAGACCCCGAGCGAGTCCGTGTTAGGTCATAGAACTTGTTTGTGTGTTTAGACAGGGTCACGGGGGCCTCGGGTGTGTTTCGGATGGGTTGCGGACCAATTTCTCCTATTTTTGGATTGCTGGTGTCTCGTGTTCTCTTTCACGATCACGTAGTGTTCTGTCGACCTGCCCCATTTTTCTTCATCGTGTTCGCGTAGTACGGTTCGTGATCATGAACATGTGAAATCTTCTACCCCGCATTCGCGTTTGATCTTCCGCGTTCGCGTATTGGTAGCCCTGCTTCCTCACTCTGTTCTTCGCGTTCATGTCTTTGGGCACGCAATCGCGTAAGTCTAACTTACTGTTATCCGAGCTCGCATCTCTTCTTTCGTGTTCGCATAGGGTCGTTTTGGGCAGCCTTCTTTTCCTTCTTCGCGATCGCGATTGTTTTTCCGCAATCGCGATGCATAGTCACCTCGGCAGAATATAAGTTTTCCAAATTGAGGGTTAGACAATTTTCACCATATTTTGACTTGTATACCGCTATTTTGAGCGATTCTTTGTGGGGTTTTCAAGAAAATCAATTGGTTAAGTTTTCTTCACCTAGTATTTAATATATTCCATGATTTTGTCATTATTTTTATCATTTAATTTAAGTTTTTGAGTTTCAGGTAAAAATTGGTAGTTTTTTAAGAAAAGTTTTCAAAATG
>NW_017678115.1:19647-24184 GCF_001879085.1 Nicotiana attenuata
GCTCTGCCTACCTTGACTAACCTCACGGAAACAATGTTTCATTACAAAAAAAGTTAGATTGTACGGCGGTTAAATTGGGGCAGTTTTATTGAACTGTCACGACCCAACTTTCCCAAGTAGCTGGTGCAACCGGAATTAGCCCAGCCTGAGACGCATAGATGTTTAAAACCAATACAATAGTATAAGACGACCTGGCTTCGACTGAGAGGATACTACTCTGAAGTCCCTTAGCGTTGGAGCGTTTATTGGCAATAAAAGAAGCTAAGGCATTATTTTGAAGGCATCACCATCAAACCATTCTCTCGAGCAGATCCCGTAAAGTTTTTGTTTATGATGACTCGACCGTTCTTCGACCCTAGCAAGATGGTTACATATTGTTTTAACCAATATGAGATCACATACACACCTCACAAAGCTGTAAAGGACAAGCACTAGCCAATTTTCTCTTATCACCCTCTGTTTGCGGAATGGAGCCTCTTACTAAATGGTCCATTGAGGAGAATGAATCCATTTTCCTCAATCCTAGATATCTGCATGCCCAAGTGTGCCACTGGACCCTATTTGGTGGACTTGGCTCAAATGGCTTCATGTTGTCATAAGTTTTTTTGTTTTTGGCACAGGTTTGTCTTGGATAAATTGGACATACAAGGGTACTAATCTTGTATAGGACCATAGGAGTGTTTATAACTTAGATTATGGATCTTTGTACTTGTATAAGACCCTGAATATTATTATAGGGGTTTTTTGTTGAACATAAGCTAGGTTGATGACCTCCTCTGGTATGCTGTAATTTTTTTTGGCGAGCAATATAAAGACTACGCCTCCTAATGGCATAAATTGTATAAATAAATTAAAAAAGATCTCTTTTTAACATTTCTTTCATTGAGGATAAGTGACCAAAGTGGAACTCAAAGTTGGTGTGCCTCAAAATAATTATTTATGGCCAGATATTTGGCAACGACATGAAGCATATACTTAATGGGAGAAGCATTTGTTCCTAACAGATTGATATAGAGTAGGTTTTCCATTTAGAAAATTACGTAAACTGTGCAAACACAGTCATGGACAAGGCTTTACCGAGGAAAGATCGTCGGTACATGGTGTGTAGGTAAATCGCTCCTTGGTAAATTAATATAATATTTATACTGATAGCTCCCGTCTATCAAGTAAATGTATTCATTTAATATTACCGATGGACTCTATCGGAATATTTAAATATATCAAAATTTTGAAAATTTTCCATTATGCGAGAGATATCCGTCGGTATATTAATGAAATAAAATTATTTCAAGTTAACGAATGACGTCCCTCGGTAACCCTCAGTAATTTTTGCCATGCAATGCTCATTTTTACCTGCACCGCCATCCAAATAGAAGAAACAATCACACATACAATGCGACCAAGACAAAACACCAATTCTAGCCACAAATTTATCAAATTCAACATCAAAATTAAATAAGAACCAATCACAAATTTTTCAATAACGATAATAAATGTCATACACCAAATACAACCAATTATCGAATAAAACATCATAGAAGAACAAGAAAACTTATCTAAAATCTTAAACAACCAAATTTTTTGTTCTTTCAACAACAAAAGAGAACCTAATTAGAACTAGCCTACTCTTCCTCATCTTCACCTCCTTGACGGTAGAATCGTCCCATGAATCACGATCATCACGCTTTAGCAATGTCCTAAGGATCACTAGGACGAGTTAATTACTGAATTTTATTTACCAAGGGTCACTTCCAACATGTGATGCATCCTTTAATCTTTCCCATAAAGGAGAAAATAAAAGTAAAATTAGGTTGTGAGAAAGGTCAGGACAAGTCTAGTAGCAAATCTTTATAATAGTGAAATCATATTGTGAGCAAGTAGTTGCAATTTCTTTCTAAAATCTATCAATTAGGGATATATAACACAATATTCATATCGACATTACAAGACGCATCAGCTTGACAGTGAGCACAATTGACTTACAAGTATATGAGCGAAAGTACTTAAAATCTAGTCTAGTCTAGATATATATATATAAAGCTGGGTCTTGGCAAGGCTGATGTGGCATCCTCATAGATCAGAAATCATATTTATCTTTTTTTCCTATTTTTTTGCCATTTTCCTCAATATTTCGTAATTTGATGCGCTTAAGAAAATTCAAAGGTCACGTCTCATAATAACAAGTTTGTAACCTCCGTATCTTAATTGTATAGCGTCTGTTCCATTTCTTAGTGTCTATTTTTCCCTCTAATATATTAATCCTCCATGAAATTTGCTGGAGAAAACATCCCTCCGTACAACACTAACAGATACTCTCCTTCTACACCTGAGTTCATCGTTCAACAACGCTATTTTCACCGGTTTGCATTTCGGGGAAGATGCATCGACTTAGGACTTACGTCAACATGTGAACTCTATAAGAATTGTCTATCATGTCTTGATAAAGAACACCCAGGTGATATTATCCATTAATATTTTTTTAAGTTTTAGGTACTAATGTAACCCTCACTTTTGTTTAACCTCTTAATTAGGGATTCTTGTGTAAGATTATGTTTTCAACTTCAATATTTTTTTTATTTTTCCCTCATTTTTTGATTCGAAGTAGTACTGAAGTTTGCATCTCTTGGTTGTTTTGTTGTCATTGTGAATTAAACATTTTCTGTTGATATGATTTGTCTGCTTCTTAATTTTGCACAAGCCATCAGACACGGATACAACAATGACTCGGGTTGTTTATAGTGAATTCCATGAAGGTGTAAAAATCAATTGAATTTATCTAAGAATTTAGTTACCTATTGTGTCTTATGTCCTGATTTCCCTGTAAATCGAGTGAAAGATTATCACAAAATTTTTCTGTTTGGTGTAATCTGTTAGAAGGATTGACACACCATTTATAAAAAAAAATTGCACGTCCGATTGACCTCAAATTTTGCACACAAGTCATATTCGACATTACGGACCTACTCCAACTTTCGGAATCGGATTCCGACCCAGATATCAAAAAGACCACTTCCGGTTAAACTTCTCAAAAACCTTCAAATTTCTATCTTTAGCCAAATGACTCCAAAATGACCTACGGACCTCCGAATTCACTTCGAATCGCGCTCCCGACTCCAGAATCACCATACGGAGCTATTCACAGACTCGGAATCCCAAACGGACATCGATAACACTGAAATGCACTTCAAGCCAAACTTATGAAATTTCTTCCAAAATATTAACTTCCACAATAGGCGCCAAAACGCTCCCGGGTCATCCAAGACCCAATCCGGGCATACGCCCAAGTCCGAAATCATCATACGAACCTGCTGGAACCTTCAGATCCCAATTTCGAGGTCGTTTACTTAAAAATCCAATCTTAGTTAATTCTTTCAACTTTGAGCTTCCGAAATGAGAATTCTCTTTCCAAATCAACTCTGAACTTCCCGAAACTTAATTCCGACCACACGTACAAGTCATAATACTATGCACTTGGTTTATCTTTATAAATATAACTGACAATCTTATTTGTTTTGTTTCTATGACAGATATCGTGGATACATTGTCTATGATACACACAATTAAGTAAGCGCTCCACTTATGATGAGTACATCCGGGCTGTATTTCCTGTATCTGTTATCAACCTGTTCCTTTCTCTACGATCTTCAAGACTGGTACCATTTAATAAAATATTTTTTTAATTTGAAAGCGGAATCCTTGACTTGTATCTATTTAGGAAAGATGAGTTCTATTCCAATGCTTGGTTTCCACTACTTACTGCTCCAGAAAGGACTTCAAAACTAATCACATTTTCTCCAACTTATCTGGGAACAATACTCCTGAAAATCTTCCTAAATGTGAAAATAGGTGTATCCTTTCAAATATATGAATTGATTCTTAGCATTAAGTCACAATTTATTACTGAAAAATAATGTTCTTTGCCACATTCAAATATATGAATTCTTAGATGATGAGGGATTTTTAGTAACTGCTATCATATTTGGGTAGTCATGTGAAATTTGAATAATGGAATTCTTATTTTGAAGTTGTTCTTAAGTCATCTTTTTGATTCTCTGTGAGTAAATGATTTTTTATTTGCTCTTATTTGTTTCCTGTAGGCAAGTTATTATGCAGGTTAAGAGAATTAAAACCTTTTCCGTTCCTCCTATTTATTGCATAGTATTTATTTTGGCTTGTTAGGTTTTTGGTCTGACTGCAAAATAATAGAAAGGTTCACTTCCTTCCGTCTCCCTTCGTTCTGTTCCTTTTAATAAATTCCAATTTCTAATAGTGGGGCTATTGATCCCATCATCACAACTGTACTTGAAGAGGGAACTAATGTAAACACTACTCGGTTGGGTTCACTGCTTATGTATGTAATCTTGCAAATAATTTTTCTTTTGGGTAATTTTTCGATCAAATAAGGTACTATTAAAAAAAACTTCTACTTTAGAAATAAGTTTCTAAAGTCTTGGTAGCTACATAACTGCAAAAATCAAATATGTGTATCCATAAGTTACATGCTACCAAATACATCCATTTTATTGACAATAGGCAT
>NW_017678116.1:0-17499 GCF_001879085.1 Nicotiana attenuata
AAAAAAATACTTAGTTTAAAATGCATGAGATTATGACAAAAAGAAATATAAATAATTATAGAGCTCTTAAAATAATAATGCTATTAATTTGAATGAAAATCTTGAAAAGAAAAACAAAAGATAGAATTATTATATTTTTGAGGATCACTTTTAGTATTATTTTAATTTTTATATATGTGTATTGGAACGGGTCGGATGAGGTCGGGTTGGGTCATTCCTATTTTAGCTGGATTATTATTTATTAAATAGAAAATAAAAAATATAAAAAATTAAAATTAAAATTTGAAAACACTACTGGAAAGTTGTGTTTTCCGGTCACCGTAATTTTTGTGTGAGTTATATGATTTTTGTGTGAGAAAACAAAATTATATGACTTTGGTGATAAAAAGTCATAATTATATGACCATTTGTGAAATATACCCGAGTCTTCACCGGTTACAAAACTATCGTGCAAAAACATTAAATTAAATTAATAAATATTTTTCAATTACATTGACTCTTTTCCAGATTACACAATTAACGGGACCTATCCCCTAGTTTTAGCGACTTTATCGGCACTTTCTATACTTGAAAATCACAAAGCATTTCCTTACAATTAGTTCATGTTATTACCAGCATGGTCAATTTTTTACTTTCCATTTATTTTATTTTCTTTTCTTCTACTGCGTTCGAAAGGTTTGTGGCGCAATGTCTGGATACAGTGGTCGATCACAACACTTTTCATCTTTTTGCATACTGAAGTCGAGTTGTGGTTGTAGTACATGAGCTAGTTGGGCTTCAAGACCCCGAAAAGAACTCTACGGCTGTGTTTTGCGCTCAGAAGTTTGAGACTATTAGGATATAACCGTTCTCAAAATAGCAGTCGAAAAATATACATTTTTTTTAATTATATACATCTGTATGTTATATACAAAAAATTTATAAATTTTATATACTTTTTCGATTATCGAATAAAAATAGTTTCTTGCGGGCTAAAAGTGAAAAAAGCCCAAGACTATTTATATCGTACAAAATTCTGGTTTTAATTAGGGGGTTTGACACAGTTACCCACAAAAACAAAACTATTTACCCTTGTCTACCCATTTTTTTTCTACCCATAAACTAATTACATTTCCTACCCATAGGAGTTTTTGTGGGGAATTTTTTTCTTTATTCTCCAATTCTTTTTTATTTCTATGATTCTTTTCTTTTTTTCCTTTTTTTATTTCTTTTCTCCTTTTCTTTTTTCTCATTTTCTTCCTAGTTTTTTCTTTTTTCTCTTTTATTCATTTATTTTTGCCTAAATCGTATTATTGTTATCTTTACCATAACTTATTTCACACTCAAATTTGACTCCTTCTTTACTTTTTTTATTTTTATTTTTTTTTTCTTTATTTCTTTTTCCTTTTCTAATTTCACATGATTGCCATGCAAATCTTGACCTCCTTCCCTACAAATATCAGTACATACTCTACCATTAGCTAGTAACTACCAACCAGTTGATTGGAGCAAGAAAATATAATCTACGGCCACTAAATCTCCATATATACTAGTTAGAATAGAAATGATAATAAAATATTGAAAAATGCAATAAAAATATAAGTAGCAAAAAAGACTTCTAGTACCATATGATACCAATATGGTATACATGTATACCAACAGAGTATATGATTGCTCTAGAATATTGCTACAACTATCTGTGACTATACTACTGTACCAAAACATTAAAGGATACAATAAAAGTATGAGAAAATTACATGCTCGCATTGCAAGCTAAATATTCGCAAAGCAACTTGCTCATTCCATATACGAACAGGGTATATAGTTGTATGGGTCGTTCCAACAATTGCCTATAATTATAAAAACTATTACCTAATCTATATCCATCAGCACAAAAAAATTCCAGCACTGTAAATCACGTTCATATAAATAATTTCAGAATTGAATTCACTTAAAAATGCAGCCAAGACAACCAAAAAAAATGTTCAAACTACCATATGATACCAATATGGTATATAACTATACCAACATGGTATACAGTTTTACTGGTTAATTCTCGGCAACTATTGACTATACTACTATTACATAACACACATGCATAAAGAGAATAATAAAAAAATAGTGCACCACATATTAATATAATAAGTATTTCAAGATATTGTACTATATTACTATTATTAAAAGAAAATCAAATATTGTACTAATAAATGCAGCTAATACAACCAAAAAATATTCAACTAGCATATGATACCAATATAGTATATAGCTATACTAATAGGGTATATAGTTTGAATGAATTGTATACCAAAATGGTATATTTGTATACTATTTGAGTATACAATACAAATTCGTCTTCTTCTCTTGTTCAACTATATTTCAACCCAAACTTCTAAACCTGCCAACAAGTCATATACCACTACTCAAACTTATTCCAACCTTCAGAACACTCAAAACAACATCAAAATATTAAATCACCCTCGAATTCAAGCATAAGGATTCCAAAACCTCCGAATTTCGCAAACGATGTAAAAACCTATCAAACCTCATCCGAATGACCTGAAATTTTGCACACACATCACAAATGACACAACGGACCTACTCCAATTTCCGAAATTCTAATACGACCTCGATATCAAGATTTCCACTACCGACCGGAAAACGCCAAATTTCTAATTTCTCCAATTCAAGCCTAAATCNACACCCTTTAGCCTACTTAGGGGGATTAGAACTCAGTTCATGAGCAACAATTCTTGTTGCCATCCCCTGAGTCCCCACTTACAAACATATGGGGGTAAATGGGATGGGGAACTAGTGTTTACAAGAAAGTAAAGCAAACAGTAGCACATAAGCATTTCAATATCAAATTCTGCAGAAGGTAGACATAGGCGAAAAGACTGTAAATAAACACATTGGGATGATGCTGGGAATTGAATCAAGACATACCAGTTTTTAAAAAAGATAAGCAAAGAAAGCGGAGATCTTGTGAAAGCCAAAGTGCAGACAAGAAAATTCAGAAAAGGTTGTGAGAATTATAAGCGTGAAGTCTGAAGTGTATTCCATCTGCTGTGAAAAGAAAAGGCCGAGTATTTATAGTGTGAAAGTCATGAGAAATAAGGTAAGAAAATAATTGAAGTTTGATTTTCAATCAGTCACATAAGACTCCCTTTAGTTAAGGGATTCAAATTCAAACGGGTATAAAACCAACTAAGGAAAGAAATTAATCAAACTCTTCGTGCAAAGCATGCAATTGAGGGTAAATACATAAAAGGTTATTTTAAGGGCAAGGTTTTCTGAAAGTACACGGTTGTATAATTAAGGAAAGAGAATCAATTGACAGCCACGAAATCACAAGTCCAAATATTTGGTGTGAAGAAAAAGGTTTTACTCAAGGAAAATTAGCACAATCAATTAAAGCCCCCAAAAAGATTCTGATTCAATTACTACTTGAAATCCTTTTAAAGAAAGATTCAACACACATATAAAAGCACACAGACATGCCTAAACACGAAGAATTTTGCCATGACCTTGTAAAATCAGTAGAAAGAATCGAATGCGGAGACGGAGAGGCAAGTAGTCAAAAACAGGCTTAGTGGCTTCTTTTAGAAGCTCATAAGAAAGCACGCAAACAAGTAGAAAGACCAAAGCAAACAGAGTGAGGAAACTAGTTTCGAAGCGTAGTGAGGGAACAACTGACAGTAGAAGAAACAGTAGAAGAACCAGTAGAAGAAATACATACTTATAGAGGATGAAGATAGCAGAGCATGGTAAAAAAAAACGGGAATCATAGCGTAGAAAACACAGTAGGAGAATATGCCAGGACGGAGTATAGAAAACACAGCAAAAGAACATTCAATCACGGAGTATGAAACTCAGTAGAAGAACACCTAAGAACATAATAGAGCAAGTATAAGAACATAGTGGAAAGCGAGTGAGAACATGATACAGGAACACAATAAGAGAAACAATACAAATAATAAAGAAAGCAAAAATCATAAAAACACTTGAATACTTTCCAGAAACCCTAAATCGGAAAAGAAGGGTAGTTTTGAAAGCAATTTTCAAAGGATAACTTAGGGAAATCGTTAAAAAAATTCACGCATAGCATAGATACATAACAGATCTAAAAGGAATCGGAGAAAAACCTCGAATAGTTAGGGTTTCGAAAGAACCCTAGAGTGAGAAAGGCTTTAAAAAGATCCGATCTAAGTCGGATAAAGTCAGAACCAGACTCAGGAGACTAGAATATGCCGGAGCAAGGCCGAAAATGGCCAGAAATGGCCGGAAACCTCGAGTCGGCGAAGATCTGAGTGAAGACCCTCGAAGTTTGTCCTCGATCCTTCGAGCATCAGGCTCACAGGAGCAGTAGGAGGTGAGTATGAGGTTTCCATGGCCTGAGAAGCCATGGATTCCGGTGGGAATCGAAGGGGATTAGGGTTAGTTTGGGTGGCGGCGGCTAGGGTTTGAATGGGGTTGCAGAGAGGATTGGAGAGGAAAGGGATTCAAGGGCGGCGGGTAAAGGGGAAATGATTTTGGGTTGAGGGTGTTGGTGGACTAAAAAAGGAAAGGATGTGTGTGAGCCGTTGATCTAATAAAAGAAAAGGCCTGGGCGGGTTATTTAAGTGGGTCAGGGGCGGGTAATTTAGGAATTGGGTCAAGTTTGAATCAAAAATAGGGCTGGGAAATCGGGGGTTTGATTTTGGCTAAACTTGAAATGGTAATGGGCTATATATTAAATAGCCAATTTCTCCCTTTTAATTTAATTAAAACAGTTAAAATGATTCTAAAAGCAAATTGAAAGCACTGAATTAATTAATAATATATAAACGTTAATCTAAAATACTGGAAATAATTTTATAGTTGTAAAATGCTATTAATCGTAATATAGGCTATAATTGCAATTTTATGCAATTTAGCTTAAAAACTATCAAATAAATTTATAAAAATATGAAAAAATCACCTTAATTATATTGTGGAGTAAATATGAGTATGGAAATAAATTACTCACCAAAATGATAGTTTTGGGAATAATTATTGGATTTTGTACTGCTAAAACAAATAATAAAATGATTTTAAAAAGCTTTAAAAATTGGAAAAAATATCAAAATTCTTGGGCATGCTTATATATGCATGTACATGCTATTTTGAGAATATTCTGAGTATAAAAATATGTAGAGAAAAATTGGGTATCAACACCTGTATCATTTGTTTATCATGTACTTGTATTTTGAGGTATAGTCGGAGCCTTATTGCCGGCATTTCCATATTTCTCTTCAGTTGTATTTAGAGGCTCCATAGACAGGTTATGGGTAGTGTCGGGTATTGGAATTAAAATAGAAATATTGAAATTTGGCAAAGATGTATAAAACTTGTAATATCTTGAAACTTATGAACGAGGTTGCTAATGGAAATGATATGGAAGTCGTTAATGATATATTTATAGAATTTGATTAATGGTGTACATTTTCTCTTTATTCAAAGACGAATTTGGATAGTGTGAAACCTAACAGGCTTGCTCAGTCGGGTTTACTCGGTTGAGCGCCGGTCGCGCTCCTCGATTTTTGGGGCGTGACAAAACACAATACATATCTACAAGAAATCAACAAGCACACATACTCACCAAAGGATTGGCCTCACCTCAGCATCAGTTTCTACTTGGCAAGCTTGGAGTGTTAAATATTTTACACCCTTCAGCTTGAGGTGGGGTATTGGTGTATATAGAAGTTAGTTAGTTGGTTAGAGATATGGGACCTAAGTGTATATATTAGAAGTTGTGGTATGTTAGAGTTAATTTAGACACTTAGTACCTAATTGTTAGTTATAGTTGTATATAGATTTATGCCCAGATTAATCGGTTGAGCTATTTTCCAATTATGAATCTTCTACTCCTTCTGCGCATGAATTTAACAAGTCATGTTTACTTGCATGAATAAATATTTGGAAACACTTCTAGGATCCATAGGGAGAGATCCACAATGTAACATGTAGGTTTATACGTGAATCTAATAGTATTTAACCAAACTTTATATATATATATATATATATATATATATATATATATATATATATATATATATATATATATATATAAGAAATTTATTAAATGTCTATAAACATCTAACTGTTGAACCTATTTATTATTTTATATTAACAGTTTGCTATAGGAACCCATTTACTTCAAATCCCGAATCTTCCTATAGGATTAAGGGTTGAAGATGCGCTGATCTCTCACACATATGCGTTTGTTTTTGCCCGTTACCTTCCTTAACTGGTCAAAATGTGAACATCGATAACAATACTTCAACAAATATATACTCTTCAGGGGTAAATTTCACAAATGGTCATATAACTATGATTTTTTTTCACCAAAGTCATATAACTATATTTTCTCATAAAAAATCATAAAACTTTCACTAACTCATACAAAAATCATAGTGACCGAAAGACACAACTTTCCGGCAGTATTTTCTTACTTTATTTTTTTCGTCGAACAAATAATAACTCAATAAGAGAAATATATATTTTTGGCAAATCCCAAAAAATAATAGCTGATAATTTTTATTTTTTGTATATGTGTATTATATACATATTTTATATAATTTTTTACTAGCGAATGCAATTAGTTTCGACCCATCGGTCAATTTTATATATTTTTTTAAAATAAGAATGACCTAGCCCGGCGCGATCCAATACTCATATATATAAATTACAATAATACCAAAAAACAATCCCTCCCCCCNAAAGACCACAAAAAAAATAGGAGGAATCTTTCCAACTGTAAAAACAAATTTTCGCGTCGAGAAAAATAAATAATCAAGACTGGAAATTGCTCAACGAATGTAGTATTTGATTTCAATAAAAAATGAGTGTTACAATCTCTATAGTATTTCTCCGATTCTTCAAGAATATTTTGATTTTGATTCAAGAGCTTGTAAAGCTTGGTCTTGAATCTCTTTCTTGAACTTGAATTTGATCAAAACAAGTAATCTGATCTTGAATGCCTTGGTATTTGATTTGCCTTCATTCTTGATCTTGAACTTGAACTTGAACTTGTAGCTTGTAGAGAAATCTGCGGTGCTTGATCCACGAGCTCTCTCCTTACTTCTTGTTATCACTTCTGGTATCTTCTAGCTTTATGAAGACCTCTATTTATAGTTGTAGGAAGTGGTGTGGCTCTGCAATTTGATTGGTCCATTCGAACCGGCCAATACCATCTAGACATTTGGCACAACTCTATTGGTTGTTGATTTGACTTGGTATGCCGCCCTTTCTTGACACATGGCATAATTTTGTTGGCTCATTTATTTGGTGTAGATTGCCGTATCACTTGACCCATGTCATGGTTTTAGTGGCTAATTTATTTGGCTTGGATTGCCACATCACTTGACACGTGGCATGAGTCTGAGCTTTAAGACCAACCATTTGGACCTTGGGCTAGTAAAATAGGCTCATCTTTTACAGTCCAACTAAATGGATTGGCCCAAATAAAATTAGATTTTAATTAAGGGGGTTTGACACAGTTACCCACAAAAACAAAACTATTTACCCTTGTCTACTCATTTATTTTTCTACCCATAAACTAATTACATTTCCTACCCATAGTAGTTTTTGTGGGGAATTTTTTTCTTTATTCTCCAATTCTTTTTTATTTCTATGATTCTTTTCTTTTTTTCCTTTTTTTATTTCTTTTCTCCTTTTCTTTTTTCTCATTTTCTTCCTAGTTTTTTCTTTTTTCTCTTTTATTCATTTATTTTTTTACCTAAATCGTATTATTGTTATCTTTACCATAACTTATTTCACACTCAAATTGACTTCCTTCTTTACTTTTTTTATTTTTATTTTTTTTTTCTTTATTTCTTTTTCCTTTTCTAATTTCACATGATTGCCATGCAAATCTTGACCTCCTTCCCTACAAATATCAGTACATACTCTACCATTAGCAGTAACACCAACCAGTGATGGAGCAAGAAAACATAATCTACGGCCACTAAATCTCCATATATACTAGTTAGAATAGAAATGATAATAAAATATTGAAAAATGCAATAAAAATATAAGTAGCAAAAAAGACTTCTAGTACCATATGATACCAATATGGTATACATGTATACCAACAGAGTATATGATTGCTCTAGAATATTGCTACAACTATCTGTGACTATACTACTGTACCAAAACATTAAAGGATACAATAAAAGTATGAGAAAATTACATGCTCGCATTGCAAGCTAAATATTCGCAAAGCAACTTGCTCATTCCATATACGAACAGGGTATATAGTTGTATGGGTCGTTTCAACAATTGCCCATAATTATAAAAACTAGTACATAATCTATATCCATCAGCACAAAAAAATTCCAGCACTGCAAATCACGTTCATATAAATAATTTCAGAATAGAATTCACTTAAAAATGCAGCCAAGACAACCAAAAAAAAATGTTCAAACTACCATATGATACCAATATGGTATATAACTATACCAACATGGTATACAGTTTTACTGGTTAATTCTCGGCAACTGTATGACTATACTACTATTACATAACACACATGCATAAAGAGAAAAATAAAAAAATAGTGCACCACATATTAATATAATAAGTATTTCAAGATATTGTACTATATTACTATTATTAAAAGAAAATCAAATGTTGTACTAATAAATGCAGCTAATACAACCAAAAAATGATTCAACTAGCATGTAATACCAATATAGTATATAGCTATACTAATAGGGTATATAGTTTGAATGAATTGTATACCAAAATGGTATATTTGTATACTATTTGAGTATACAATACAAATTCGTCTTCTTCTCTTGTTCAACTATATTTCAACCCAAACTTCTAAACCTGCCAACAAGTCATATACCACTACTCAAACTTATTCCAACCTTCAGAACACTCAAAACAACATCAAAATATTAAATCACCCTCGAATTCAAGCCTAAGGATTCCAAAACCTCCGAATTTCGCAAACGATGTAAAAACCTATCAAACCTCATCCGAATGACCTGAAATTTTGCACACACATCACAAATGACACAACGGACCTACTCCAACTTCCGAAATTCTAATACGACCTCGATATCAAGATTTCCACTACCGACCGGAAAACGCCAAATTTCTAATTTCTCCAATTCAAGCCTAAATCTACCATGGACCTCCAAAATACATTTCGAACACGCTCATAAGTCAAAATTTGTGATTACATAAATAACTTCACAAATTGGTAGCAAACTTAAATCTAAGAAATTTTTATTCATTTTTTATAGATCTTTCTTTCTTAACTTTTTTTCTGGGACAAATGATAAAGATTGGAGAGGGAGGTAGATAGATCAAATGTCTTATGAAAAAATATAGGGACATTGACAAAAGAAAGAGAAAGAGCGGAGAAAAGGATAGGAGAAAAAGAGAAAAGGAGGAGAAAAGTTAGCTTTAACAAGTCACAATAGGAAGAAGGATTAACGGGTAATTACTTTTAGTTGCATAGGTACATGTTGTAATTATTTATAGAATAGGTAAAGGCGGGTAATTTTTTTGGGTAGAATAGGCATATAGCATAATTTGCTCTTTTAATTAGGAGAATGTTAATGAGAAGAAGAAAAAGTAAAGAGTCTTCAGTCCTGGAACTTGTGTTTAAGGATTCGATGACTTCTTTTGTTCAGTCAAATTTGACAAGAGCAATATTACTCTTTGCATTCTTCTTTGAAAAATTAGAATCTGTAAAATTTCAGAGAGGATATTACAAGAAATATAAATTAGTTTAGTTTTTAAGAAAAGATATATTAGAATCGAACCACGATATCACCCTAGTACAGTTTATTGTAGAAATGACACCAGGTAGCCACTTTAAAGGGATGCTATTGTCACGCCCCAAATTTGAAAAGGCGTGCCGGCACCCGATGCCATACTCGGCCCGAGCGTACCACTCTGTAACTATGAACTCTGGAGGGGTAACCCTCAACTTAGGCCAATGAGGCCATATTCTGAATTATCTAAAAATAACGTCTACAACTAGCAATACAAAACTAAACATCTACATAGGGTTGGTAAAGCCACAATACTGATATAAAAAATGTACAGGACTCGCCTACAAGCCTTTACAGATAGCTGAACAGTACCATGGTCGGGACAGGGCCTCGACCTATCCGTCAAACCTGTATATATAAAATGGACTCCAAGGTCTAGACCTAGTAACTCCGAGGAAGTGGAGCTTACCAACCAAGCTGATGTTTGGCTCTGTCTGCTGGGAGAGTCTGTCCAACTGTCAATCAGGACCCGCAGGCATGAAATGCAGCGTCCCCAGCAAAAGGGACGTCAGGACGAAATAATATACTGATTATGTAAAGCAACAAAATAACTGAAAGATGAAACTGAACTGATAATATAATAACTAAAAGTACCTGGAAGTCAAATACTATTTGAAAATATGATTACCTGTTGATACTAACTCATCTCTCTCAATATAGTAAATAATATAGTTGTCTGGCCCTATAAGGCTCGGTATGTGTAACTGCTCTGCCGTAGTAGGCTCGCTCATAGGCGATCGGCCATACTAAGCTATGTATCTCGGCCATTCTGGACTCGCTTATAGGTGCTCGGCCATAGTAGGCTCGGTATATAACTTACCATCTGATCAGAGGTTGCCCGATAGAGGCCTACCCATCGATTATAGCTCGATGGTGGTAAAAATACTGTAATACTGTATATATATATATATATATATATATATATATATATATATATATATATATATATATATATATATATATATAGACTCTCTGCTCTCTTGGCTCAAAGAAGACAAAACTAAACTAAATATAAAGTCCCGATAAGGGAGAATACTATAGCTTATGAGACTAGGATAATGTACATAGATTAAGAAATACGAACTTCTCTTTATGCCTCGTTATCAAACGCATGTAGTTACGGGATCATACCAAAATGAAGGACATGTTTAGCCTTAACATACCTTAACTCCGTTGATTCCTTAATACCTCCCAAGCAATTCTTCAATCGACTCAACTCAATCTACCACAGCATAAGGAGATTCAAAATCAATGCTGAGTAAAGGCTAATTAAGTTCGCAACTTAAACTAGTAGCTCGTTTACGTAATTTGGGCAGCATCTCCCCTGTAACAAGGCCCTCCTCCAATACCATATACTAACAACAACAACAAGAACACAACAATAACAACATGTATGCATCATTTTCCAACCTTATCTCCATCACAGTATACCACAAAACAGCCCACAAATCACTTCATACATAAAACCACAACCAAAGTAGTGCCAAACAGCCTAAAAATGTAAAGACGAACGACCAGCCCACCATTCCATCATTATGTGATATTTCTCCACACGTTTTCTCCTACAAAACTCCATAAAACATCAGCACAAGGGGCCAACACGAGTGGGCTACAAAAGAGTCCACTAAAAGTGAAATAAATCGAACTCACGGCTTCCGATCACCGTGCTTTGAGTTCTAACTATTAGGAAATAAATTTATCAACCTTCCTTGATATTTAAAAGCTTAAATACAGAAAGTAAGCATTTTCTTAACTATGAAGTACCTTCCAAAACTCAAACTACAAAGAAAAAGAGAGGCGATATCGCGATACGTACGTCGTAGGGATCGTCCTAATGTTATCGCTTCTTGATTTCGTTCCCGGGGTGTTTATCTTCTTTGGAACCCTTGTAGGGAGCTTAAGGGAAAGTTTTTAGGGGTTCTCTGGTAGTGTTCTATGAAAAATGAGGAGAAAGACGATTTAAAACCCTATATTGATCAACTTTTGAAAAGTCAAAGAGGTGCTAGCTTGGCAACCTAGCATTGGCCTATCTTCTGACGCTTATATCTTTTTATCCGGATATCGTATGAATGAACGGTTAAGAGAGTTAGAAACTATATTCCAAGACCTTCAATTTGGTATATAATATGTCCCAAAAAGACCTCATATAACTAGGGTAGGCATATATTGGTCAGAACCGAAGAAACCGACCGAACCGAAAATATTTTTATTTCGATTCCGATTATTCGATTTTTTCGGTCAGTTTCAGTTTAAAATTTTAAAATTTCAGTTATTCGGTTCGATCGTTGGTTATTGATTTATTTGATTTGGTTAACCGAAAAACCGAATTACTAGCAAATGAATTCTTTAATAGGCTAAGCCCATAAGTAATAATATTAGGCCCTATTTTAAGTGAATGAATTGGACATCTTAGTTGGACAGTAGTACCAGATTTTTACAACAAAAACCCTAATAACATTATCTGTATCTCTCATTCTTGAGAGAAACAAGGATTAGCCGCCCCTCCCCCTTCTTGAGAGATGGCCACTGCCGCTTTACCTCACAGCCTCACCGGCGACCGCTATCGGCGATTTTTTGAGCTTTGTATTTGGTTGTTGTTCCGGTGATTAGTGTCGTTGAAGCAGCGCCTCTTAACATTGATGTCGCCTGGTTGTTCTTGTTGTTTTCACGCCGGAAAAGACGCAGATCTCGCCGGAAGTGACCTTTTCTCTTGAATCTGACCTACTATTCTTTGTTATTGTGTTACGGCTTTTCCGGCGACCTTTGCTAAAACTTGCGGAACTCCGGCTCCCTGTTGTTTGTTCAGATTTATGATTTATCACATTCAACCAACACAAGAAGTCCGAAATTTCGCAAAAACTAACAAATTCGCCAGTACAATTATTATATAGAAATAGCCAATATAATAATGTTCAAACCGAAAATCGATTCGAAATAATTCGAACTGAAATTGAAAAACCGAACTGAACCAAATTTATTTCAGTTCGGTTACTACTTTTACCAAACAGAAAACCAAATAACCGAACCAAATTTCTTCAAACCGAACCGACCAATGCCCACCCCTACATATAACACGAAATGTATTTCTCAAAAAGTTTTAGTGACACACCTACTTGTCACCTATGCAGTCTGCATAGTCTCGCAAAAATGCAAATATTTGTCTACTCCTATGTCGTATCGACGAACGGTTTAATGCGTTAGAAACTAGACTCGTAGATCTTCAATTTGGTAGGTAGATAATCCCCTAGTTCCAAGTATATTGGGAGAAAAGCTAAGCTACATTTGGCCTAAGTTTCAACACATTTATGAATGCATGTAACTTGTGATGACCTTTTCCAACCTTTGTTCCACAACTCGCTTGACTTCAAAACATAACATACGTCTATCATACGACTAAAATAACTCATAACATAATCTCCTTATAATTTTAAGCACCCTATTCTCACCTCAAAAGTACATGTTATAACATTCCCAACTTGTCGACTTTCGACGAAACTTATTTTCTTCAATTCGTTTAGCTTCTAAGCCTTCCAATCCACTTGGTACTTGGTATTCATGATCTTAAATATTTGTAACATCCATGGTAACATGATAAATTTACTTTATGTACTTTCAAAGATGATCTCATTTCTGAGCTTACATCAATTGACTTAAGACGTACTCTTACGTACGAAAATATGGGGTGTAACAGCTATTTAGGAATTAGCCAATGCATTAAATAAGTATTGCTTAATCTTTAAATTGTGGTTTGTACACCTAGTTCATTCATGTAACAAGAACCCAATAGATCAGATATGCAGCACGAATAATGATCCTAAAGTAATTGGATCTACTATATACCGTAGCCCAAAATGAATTCTTAATATGTTCAAGCCCATTGACTAATCTATCTAGTCTTCACTTTTCATTTTTCAAACAACAAACCGAGACATGCTAACAAAATAATTTGTCATGATAATTCCCAAACAGAAACAATTAATATCATTCTGCATCATTTAACCTACTGTTCCACTATACAAGTATCTATAATCTCATTTTAATTATTAGATGAGTTGCTGTTGAAGCAAGATAATAGTTCTCATCATTCATAAGCAAATAATAATGTGCAAAATAACTGCTTCGGTACTTCCATTGGAATGGTTTTGCAGTTTTCTTTAGTTTACTGAGACGTATATTTGCCATTTGATTTCACGGGTTGAAGTTTGAAAAGAGATGAGTCAGTGGTCAAGTTCACACGTAGCCACTTTCAGCTTTTGTAATGAAAAAATAACCATTGTCCTAGAGTTTCAATTTTTTATAGAAAAATTTAGGATATTGTGGGTGTTTGGCTAAGCTTATAAGCTGGTTGGCTTATAAGTATTTTTAGGCTTATCTACGTCCAAAGCTTATAAGCCAAGTGCATATAAGCTAAAATCAGCCATAAGTCATAAGTTGGTCACCCCCAACTTATGGTTTTTCAGCTTATAAGCACTTTTAGTTTGACCAAAAGTTTTTACTAGTTTATCCTTAATAATATTTTATAATTCACAATTCCAAAATAAATTTTCTAAGATTCTCTTCATTCCATATTCGTTGTTCATCCTTTTCTTTACAAAGAAACTTTTTCATTTATAATTTTTTATAATATTTTTAAGGTTATTTTAGTCTTTTTAACAAAAAAATAACTTATAAGCACTATTATACCAAACATATCAAACTGCTTATTATCAGTTTCAGTATATCTATCGAAACACGTAAAATGTTTATTAAAAAAAATCAAATATAACACTTAAAAATGCATTTCAACACTTCAAAGTTTATCAATTATTTACTATCACCTAATCCAAACTGACACATTCTCATAAAATTTAAATAATGGAATTTGAAACTTTAGTACAGTAACTATTTCTCAAAATATGACCAAAAATAGCTAGTGGGCGCTAGTTTTACGAGTAGTCAAATGAGGAGTGATGACTGGCCCAACATGCGATCCATTATCTATATTCTATGGCTAAGAGATCAAAAAGTGATTCTAATTGGCACTCAACGAGCATCCTCAATCCTCATAAGAAAACACTTCAAATGTAAAGGTTTCCTTTTGTCCTTTTTCACGAAAAGAAGTGGCGAAAGCTGATTAGCTGAAAAGCATGTCCTCGAATATATGTGCGTCAATTTACAATTGTGAAAATAAACTATATGGGGAATTAACCAGCGAAAATTGGAGAGAATCTAGACATAATCTTGGTTAGAGCTTCTTTTTTTTTTTTTAAAGTTAAAACAAGAAATATGCTATTAAACAAATTGAGTTTTAGACTTCATTCGTACATGAAACTAGTGTTATTTTGTAATTTGTACGTTTTTGAACTTCAATCAAAGATTTTCAAGCGCCTGCTTAATGAAACATGGTGCTTAAAAGGGTAAAAATTTATTTCTCCCGGCTATTTATATCAAATCGTACAAAGTTATGATTAAGTGATATATTAATGTGAGAATATGTATCTACTAACCATGATTTTCTGTTAACATGCGTATGAAGACATGTGTTACGTACTCCCTTCGTCTCAAATTATTTGTCGTGTTTCTCTTTTACGCGCCTCTTAAGAAAATATTAATTAGAAGGGGTTTTGGACTATTTTACTCTTATTTATGTCTTAAAATATAATCTATGTTCATTGAATATTTACTCTATTTATGTGTTATCTTCATCTTCAAGAATAATTACTATTAAGGGTAAAAAAATAAAAATTAATCTTGTCTCGAACTTCTAATATGACAAATAATTTGAGACAATTATTTTTAAAAGACACGATAGATAACTTGAGATGGATAAAGTATTTACTAAAATGATATAAATAATCGATACAAATAAATTTTGTCATACTTAGAGTCTATGGTTCATAATATATTGATGAATTAAAAAAGGCCTACCTATTAATAGTATGGTGACAATAAGAAAGCAATGATTCAAGTAACGACAATGTTGTTTGCCCCTTCCTCATCTATGTTATTTGTAATGTAATGTCCAGAGTCCAGACACCCCTTTGTAGCGGACGCTCCTCCTACCCTTTCCTTTCTCTATTCCTATATATATACATTGTCAGAGTTTTCTCTGTTTGTTTCTGTTATTATTTCCTTCTCTTAGTTTCTCTCCAATATTCTCTGCCTAATGCTTCAAATTATTTTGAGCCTTCTGCGCAACAGATCTCAAATTTCAAATGCAACTAATAAAAAAAATATTTTCTTTTTCTTTTTAATTTTGCAATGTTTTTTTGGGGGGGATAAATAGGGGAAGAAAATAACACATTCTTTACTCCGTGTTAGCAAAAAAAAAATGTTTAAAAAGGTAGACCTCTGAATCTTGTTAGCCTAAAATATAGCAATACAGATAATGTAAAACTTTAAAAATTATTTGTCTAATCACTTAAATCCATCCAATTATAGTATAGTTAAATATAGATTCTATTTTGAAATATACACACGTTTTTTAATAAGTTATATACTCCCTCCGTCTCATATTAATAGTCATGGTTACTAAAAATAGTTGTCTCAAATTAATTATCATTTTAGAAGTTCAAGACAAAATTGATTGGGTTTTTCCTTTTTAACCCTTAGAATAATTGTTCTTGAAGATAGAGATAACACATAAATAGAATAAATATTCAATGAAGAAAGATTATATCTTAAAATATAAATAAAGGTAGAATAGTCTAATCTTTTTTCTAATTATTTTTAAAGGAGTGTAAAAGAGAAACACAACACATAATATGAGACTGAGGAGTATACACTTTCACCGAAAATTTCATATTGAATTATGATTTCACATTTTCCAATAAAACAAACATCCCACGGTATAAATTTGACGCATAAGACATTGATGATTTGAATTTTTTTGATCTTTTAATTAATAATTTCAGGAAATGGAAACGTCGTAAAAAGTTTAACCCTGGGCGATGAATCCATTTGTTTATTAAAAGACTTGTGTATTGGGTGATACCCTTTTTTGCTTGAGCCCGACCGGGTTGGATCCGGTCCGGAGCAAGTCGGGGCCATCGAACCCGACCTGGATGCAAGGTAGAACGACGGCCACGTCTACAACCGAGGTCGAGTCATTTCGAGACCGTTACAGAGCTCGAAAGGAGTCACCACCGGATGGAGAAACATACAAGGTCGGAAGCCGGGCTCGTAACGGATAACCAAGCGTCGCCGGATATCTCGCCCAAACGTGATTTTCTCAACCACTTCAGGCCATTAAGGCGTAATTACAGGGATCCACGATGTAATCAATTTACCTACCTTATTTTTACCCTAAATCAGAATGTATAAATGGGGATCTCTCTAAATTCTTGTGGGGCATGAAGCACAATTGTTCTAAGCAATATTATATTCTGCGATTATTTACTTTAACAGCAATTGTTGAGTCTTTATCTTTATTTTCCTCAACCTAAAAGCCTTTTGTATCTTTTAGTTCACGGATCCTTAAAACCCCATATAAATTCAATTGTTATCCGGATTCGAGGGTAAACAGTTTGGCGCCCACCGTGGGGCTAAGGATATTGGTGAGCTCTTTGATACTCTTTCTTGACGCATCGCAATACACTGGTTCTTTGCAAAAGAGTCCATCTTACATTCAAATTACCAACTCATAGAATGGCACAATCAATTAACAACGAACTTGAACAGCAGACGGGAAACAATGGAATGCCCGGGCTCGAAAACCCGATAGATGCCGGTT
>NW_017678116.1:18208-19234 GCF_001879085.1 Nicotiana attenuata
ATGCCTCGTGAAAGCTCACGCCGGGGCGATCAGGGTAGAAACAAGGAAATCCGACCTATTCAAGGTCCGACAGCGCATATACGAGACACTCCGGGAATTCGTGTCTCGATTTCAAATGGAGAGGATGGATCTTCCCCCAGTCACGGATGACTGGGCAGTACAAGCCTTCACTCAAGGATTGAACGCCAATAGCTCAGCCGCATCCAGGCAATTAAAGCAAAGCCTGATCGAGTTTCCAGCAGTTACGTGGGCAGACATCCATAACCGGTACCAATCGAAGATAAGGGTAGAGGACAACCACAGTGGAGCGAGTTCTGATTCGCCATCCACACATAGGAATTTCGATCGACCTCGTAGGGAAAACTACAAAGATTCAAGACCGAACAAGGAAAGATATCGGCCGTATCAGGATGACAGGAGGCCAAAATTTACGAGGAACGATCGCGGCTATGAGAGTAACAGAAGACCGTTACCGAAGGCCAACCTCGGGAAAGCCGTCGATAGACAGGAAGCACCCCGATTAGCTGAGTATAATTTCAGTGTCGACTCGGCTACCCTGGTGTCAGCAATCGGACGTATCAAAGAAGCCCGATGGCCCAAACCCGTGCAGTCCGATCCGTCGAGGAGGGATCCCAAGTTAATATGTAAGTACCACAACACACATGGCCACAGAACCGAAGATTGTAGGCAACTGCGGGAGGAAGTCGCCCGGTTGCTCGATGAAGGTTACCTTCGAGAATTTCTCAGTGATCGGGCCAAAAATCATTACGAAAATCGAGATCGACCAGCTGATAGGAAGGAACCCCGGCACACCATAAACATGATAATTGGAGGGGAAGACGCACCTCAAGTACCAATACTGAAACGTACCAAGATATCGATCACAAGGGAGAAACGGATCAGGGATTATGCACCAGAGGGAACACTGTGTTTTAGCAACGAGGAAATCGATGGACCAGCACAACCCCATAACGACGCTTTGGTAATATCCATGATGGTCCGAGACACTAAAGTCAAGCGTGTCTT
>NW_017678116.1:22790-24178 GCF_001879085.1 Nicotiana attenuata
CGATCCTAACCCGTGCAGGTCGATGATCGGTCGCTAAGATAAGTTCGGACATCGGAGAGACTGAAAGCACGAGCTGCACTCTTTTTTCCTTCGACCGTTTTTGTCCCAACTCGGGTTTTTCGGCAAGGTTTTTAACGAGGCAGCAAGAACACCGTGCTACTATAAGGGTATCCAAGGGTAAATCATTGTATACTAGATCGCCCTCCGAAGAAGGCGAAGGTCAATAAGAATAAATGTAAGGGTCAAACGGCCAAAGCGAGCCGTACCCAACTGACCTGACCTAATCCGCTCGGATCAGTATGATGTATTGATTATTACTGCAATAGCAAAGACTATCTGATGCATATTCATATCATAACCTAAAAGATTTTGGTCGACTCTTCGGTATGCTTTCAAGTCCGATCACATAAGACCTCCTCGAGGCACATAAGACCTCCTCGAGGCACATTCGAACATAAGACCTCTTCGAGGCACATTCGAACATAAGACCTCCTCGAGGCACATTCGAACATAAGACCTCCTCGAGGCACATTCGAACTTAAGACCTCCTCGAGGCACATTTGAACATAAGACCTCCTCGAGGCATATTCGATCTCATATTCGATCACATAAGACCTGCTCTAAGCTCATAAGACCTCAATGAGGCAACACTTAAACTATAAGACCTCAAGAAGGCAAGTCCAAGCTCATAAGACCTTAATAAGGCGACACATAAAACTGAAAAACCTCAAAGGTGAGTTCGAAATTCGTAAGGCCTCGATAAGGCATTATTTTGACCATAAGTCCTCGAGAAGGCGGGTCCAAATTCACAAAATCTCAAAAAGAGGTAATACCGGCTTCATCATCGACTTCACTAAAAGGCGAAGTATACTCGAACTTGTAAGACCTTAAGAAAAAGGCGTAAAATCGATACAAAACCTGAGGGTCAAATTATGCCCGAGTCCAAACCCACTCACTCGGGGACTGCTTCGAAGAAACCTAAGGGTTAGACTTCACCCGAGCTCGAATCAACTCACTCGGGGACTGCCTTGAGAAAACCCGAAGGTCGAAATTCACCTGAGTTCGAATACATTCACTCGGAGACTATTTCGAAAAATATAAAGGACTACCATCGTTCCAAAAAGATAAAAGGCAAAGTAATAACAAGATGGAAAAAGGAGCAATAAATGGCAAAGGGCAGTGTTGCATAAAAAAGCTCGCTACCGGAGCAATTACATAAGAGGGGAAAAACAAAACAAAGCCTAGCCTATTCCCGGAGTCAATCGGAGCCGTCCTCGAATTCTTCGGGGAACGTCGCCCTTCTCGAAGCGTCCTCAGCTTCGGCGGCTTTGGCGACGTCCGATGCAAGATCGAAACCGCGACGTTGGAGTTCAGTAAGAACTTCAAGC
>NW_017678117.1:0-11384 GCF_001879085.1 Nicotiana attenuata
GGGTAAAACCTAGGTTTTTACAAAAATTGGGGATTTGGACCTCAATTTGAGGTCCGATTTCAAAACAAATTATATATTTGAGTTCGTGGGGGAATGGGTAATCGGATTTTGGTTCGAACCTCGGGTTTTGACCACGTGGGCCCGGGGGCGATTTTTGACTTTTTGGGTAAAACTTTGGAAAACTCATTTTTATGCATTGGGGTTGATTCATTTAGCGTTTATTGATGTAATTAAGTAATTTGTGATTAGATACGAGCGAATTGGCGGTGGAATCAAGGGGTAAAGCTATAATTGAGACTTGAGTTGTGTTCAAGGCATCGAGGTAAGTGTTTTGTCTAACCTTAGCTTAAGGGACTAGGAGTTGAGTCCTATTTTCTATGTGGTATTAGTTGTGTACGATGTATAGGCATGGTGACGAGTATATATACGTTGGTGTCTAGCATGACCGTGAGTCCTTATATTGTGAACATCTTGATTTCATTGTATTCTTCGTGCTTTGGTGATGATTTCTAGTTTTTGTGAAAAGCTTGTGGAAGGAATTGAGACCTTTGAACATCATGGAGCATTGGCTCGAATTGTTAAAGTATATGAGATGATTGAACCCTTTGGAGCATTGGCTCAAGTGGTAAAGTGAGTCATGAAATAAAAGTGAAAGAAAGAGAAAGAGTTATTAAATTGTTCCCTTGCCGGGATATTGTTGCTTTGTGGATTATCTTCCTTGCTGGGATGTTGAGATTGTTAATGTTGTATCCTTGCCGGGATTTAATTGGGTAATTGTGTTCCCTTGCCGGGATTTCTTTTATTATTTTGTTTATTCCCTTGCCCCTTGTTTGTGATTGTTGTTTGGTTGAGGAAGAGTGTTAAAGCACGAAGGGTGATGCCGTGCATTGTTTGTTATAGTGAGGAAAGAGTGTAAAGCACGAAGGGTGATGCCGTGCCGCACGATGTACCATTCCGTGCTGATTCTATTGATTATATGTGAGGAAAGAGAGTAAAAGCACGAAGGGTGATGCCGTGCACATTTTATCATATAATTGCTTTGGTGAGGAAAGAGAGTAAAAGCACGGAGAGTGACGCCGTGCACGTCTTCATTATATCATTGCTTGGTGAGAACGAGAGTAAAAGCACGAAGGGTGATGCCGTGCACTTATTGATTTCTGATTCTTTATTGATTTCTGAGTTATGTTGTTTCTTTCTTTACTTGATGACTTTTACTCGGAGTTGTTATCTTTCCCCACAGCATACTCCCCCTCCCATATTTATTGGTTATCTCTGTTCCGCTGTATATATATAACTGCACAGGTTTATGTGGTAGTCTGGTCTAGCCTCGTCACTACTTCGCCGAGGTTAGGCTAGGCACTTACCAGCACATGGGGTCGGTTGTGCTGATACTACACTCTGCACTGTGTGCAGATCCCCGAGTAGCATTTGGTCATCAGCAGTAGATTAGGAGCTATCCTTCAGTCCGAGACTCCGAGGTAGCCCTGCTGGCATCCGTAGGCCCGGCATCTCTTTTATCAGTTTTTATGTTCTGTTGTCATTTGTACTCGAGACAGACTATGTTCATTTCTTTCAAACACTTATTTGTAGTAATCCTAGACAGTCTGTGGATGTTGTGACACCAGGTTCTTGTTAGAAGCATGAGTTGGTCTTCAGGATAATTTGGTTTTATATTTTATTTATGACTTTCGCTAAATTTCATATTCTGTTGTTACTTAATTGTTTATTTCCGATTAATTTAATTGGTTAAAAAGGAATTCAAAACAAAAGAGTTAATGATTTCTAAGATCGTGGCTTGCCTAGCTTCTACGAGTAGGCGCCATCACGACTCTCGAGGGTGGGAAATCTGGGTCGTGACAAGTTGGTATCAGAGCTCTAGGTTACACAGGTCTCACAATTCACGGACAAGCTTAGTAGAGTCTGAGGGATCGGTACGTAGACGTCTGTATTTATCCCCAGAGGCTACAGAGTTAGAAAAGGTTTCACATTTGTTCTTTCTTGTCGTGCGGTTTGGTTTCACAATGCTAATTGAAATTCTACTCTGTTCTTTCGCAGATGGCGGGAACACGCGCTTCCTCATCTACCGATCAGCAGTCTGAGCCCCCAGCAGCTCCCACGAGGGGCGGAGGGCGAGGCTGAGGCCGTGCTAGAGGCCGAGGCAGGGGCAGAGCTCAGCCCAGGGCAGCAGCACCCGTAGCGGAGCCTCAGGTCGATTTTGATGACGAGGTTCCAACCCCAGTAGTTCCGGTGGGCCCAGCTCAGGTCCCAGAGGGGTTTATTGCCACCCCAGTTCTTCAGGATGCTCTGGTCCATCTAGTGGGCCTTATGGAGAGTGTCACCAGATCAGGTTTACTTCCTGTAGCACCAGTCGTCTCTCAGGCTGGAGGAGGAGCCCAGACTCCTACTACTCGCACTCCGGACCAGGTAGCTCCCCAGACTCAGACTCCAGCAGTTCAACCAGTTGGAAAAGCTCAGCCGGGTGTGGTAGCCCAGGCCGGTGATGGAGCAGCTATGTCTGTCGATGCTTTGTGGAGATTGGACAGGTTCACCAAGTTTTTCACTACTACCTTCAGTGGTGCATCTACTGAGGATCCCCAGGATTATCTAGACAGCTGCCGCGAGGTTTTTCGGAACATGGGTATTGTTGAGACCAATGGGGTTTATTTCGCTACATTTCGCTTGTCTGGATCCGCCAAGACTTGGTGGAGGGATTATTGCTTAGCTAGACCAGCAGGATCGCCAGCCTTGACCTGGGAACAGTTCGCGCAACTATTTTTGGAGAAGTTTCTCCCTATTACACAGTGAGAGGCCTATCGGAGGCAGTTCGAGCGTCTCCAGTAGGGATCCATGACAGTCACCCAGTACGAGACCAGGTTCATTGATTTGGCTCGCCATGCTCTTATTATACTTCCCACTGAGAGGGAGAGAGTGAGATGGTTTATTGATGGACTCATCCAGCCGATTCGTCTTCAGATGGCCAGGGAGGCTAGGAGTGAGATATCCTTCCAGGAGGCAGCCAATGTGGCCTGGAGGTTTGAGATGGTATTATCACAGGGGGTGGTCATAGGGCAGACAAGAGACCCCGTCAGTCAGGCAGATTCAGTGGTGCCTCGTCTGGAGGCAGAGATTCGTATGATAGGGGTCATCCTCTTAGGCCCTTCCAGTCAGCACTCCAGGTTTCTCACAGTGCCTCATGTGGCCGTGGTTCTCACAGCACTATTCTGATCAGCAGCCCTGCAGTGCACCGCTAGCTCCTATCAGTGCACCGCCGCTTCAGAGTTTCCGGGGTGGTCATTCAAGTTGATCAGGTCAGCAGTCTCAGCAGCCGAGGACTTGTTACATTTGTGGTGTCACAAGTCACATTGCTAGGTTTTGCCCTCGAGCACCGAGTAGCTCTCAGCATCAGGGTTCCCGTGCCATGGTTCAGGCACCAGGTGTTCCACAGCCCGCCCAGCCAGCTAGAGGTGGGCGTAGAGGTACTAGAGGTGGAGGTAGAGGTACTAGAGGTGGAGCTCAGGCCGCTAGGGGTGGAGGCCAGCCAGCTACAAGCCATCCCAGAGAGGTAGATAAGAGTGGTGGGGCCCAGCCTCGATGTTATGCTCTTCAGGCCAGGCCCGAGGCTGAGACTTCAGATGCAGTTATTACAGGTACGGTTCTGGTTTGTGATAGAGATGCTTCAGTGTTATTTGATCCGGGGTCTACGTATTCGTATGTGTCATCTTATTTTTCCCCGTACTTGGTCATGCCTAGTGATGCATTGAGTGCTCCTGTTTATGTGTCTACACTGGTGGGTGATTCTATTGTGGTCGATCGAGTCCATCTTTCTTGTATTGTGGTGATTGGGGGTCTTGAGACTCGTGCAAATTTGTTGTTTTTAGACATGGTTGACTTCGATATTATATTGGGGATGGACTGGTTATCACCTTACCACGCTATCTTGGACTGTCATGCCAAGACTGTGACCTTAGCTTTACCTGGTATGCCTCGTTTAGAGTGGAGAGGGACTCCTGGTCATTCTACCCGCAGTGTCATCTCGTATGAGAAGGCTCGGCGTATGGTCGTGAAGGGGCATTTGGCCTATTTAGCCTATGTTCGTTATTCTAGTGCTGAGGTTTCCTCTATTGATTTTGTGCCCGTTGTTTGTGAGTTCCCTGATGTTTTTCCTTCAAACCTACCGGGTATGCCACCCGATAGGGATATTGACTTCTACATTGATCTGGTTCTGGGCACTCAGCCCATTTCTATCCCGCCATATCGTATGGCTCCGCCAGAGTTGAAGGAGTTAAAGGAGCAGTTGCAGAATTTGCTTGAGAAGGGTTTCACTAGACCTAGTGTTTAACCTTGGGGTGCGCCGGTGCTATTTGTCAAGAAGAAGGATGGGTCAATGAGAATGTGTATTGATTACCGGCAATTGAATAAGGTAACGATCAAGAATAAGTATCCACTGCCGAGGATTGATGATTTGTTCGACCAGCTTCAGGGTGCCAGGGTATTTTCCAAGATTGACTTGCGATCTGGCTACCATCAGTTGAGGATTAGGGCATCTGATGTCCCTAAGACAGCTTTCCGCACTCGGTACGGGCATTATCAGTTCTTGGTTCTATCATTCGCGTTGACAAATGCCCCAGCAGCTTTTATGGACTTGATAAACCGAGTGTTCAGGCCTTATTTGGACTCGTTCGAGATAGTCTTCATTGATGATATATTGATATATTCCCGTAGCCAGGAGGAGCACGAGAAACACCTTAGAGTGGTTCTTCAGACTCTGAGGGATAGTCGGTTATATGCCAAGTTCTCGAAGTGTGAATTCTGGTTGAGTTCAGTTGCATTTCTGGGTCATGTCGTATCAGCAGAGTGTATTCAGGTGGACCCAAAGAAGATTGAGGCAGTCAAGAACTGGCCTAGACCAGCATCAGCTACAGAGATTCGGAGTTTGTTGGGATTGGCAAGCTACTATCGTCGGTTCGTGGAGGGGTTTTCATCTATTGCAGCCCCGATGACCAGATTGGCCCAGAAGGGTGCCCAGTTCAGATGGTCGGATGAGTGTAAGGCGAGCTTTCAGAAGCTTAAGATAGCTCTAACTACGGCACCGGTGTTCGTTTTGCCCACAGGTTCAGGGCCTTATACAGTTTATTGTGATGCTTCCCGTGTTGGGCTTGGAGCAGTGTTGATGCAGGATGGCAAGGTCATTGCCTATGCTTCGAGGCAGTTGAAGATTCATGAGAAGAACTATCCGGTTCATGATTTGGAGTTGGCAGCCATAGTTCACACATTGAAGATTTGGAGGCATTATCTGTATGGCGTGGCATGTGAGGTGTTCACGGATCACAAGAGTCTTCAGTATCTGTTCAAGCAAAAGGAGTTGAATTTGAGGCAGAGGAGGTGGTTGGAGTTGTTGAAGGACTATGATATCACCATTTTATATCATCCGGGAAAGGCCAATGTGGTGATCGATGCTTTGAGTAGGAAGTTAGCCAGTATGGGCAGTCTTGCTTATATTCCGATCGATGAGAGGCCGCTTGCTTTGGATGTTAAGGCTTTAGCCAACCAGTTCGTGAGACTAGATGTTTCTGAGCTCAATCGTGTGTTAGCTTGTACGGTCGCTCGTTATTCGTTATTAGAGCGCATCCGTGATTGGCAGTATGATGATCCCCATTTGTGTGTCCTTAGAGACACGGTGCAGCGCGGAGGTGCCAGGCAGGTTACCTTAGATTATGATGGAGTTTTGAGATTGTAGGGTTGAGTATGTGTGCCTAATGTGGATGGGCTCCGAGAGTTGATATTGGAGGAGGCCCAAAGCTCCCGGTACTCTATTCATCCGGGCGCCGCGAAGATGTATCAGGATTTGCGGCAACATTATTGGTGGCGTAGAATGAAGAAGGATATCATAGCATATGTGGCTCGTTGTTTGAATTATCAGCAGGTTAAGTACGAGCATCAGAGGCCTGGTGGTTTATTTCAGAGGATTGAGATTCTCGAGTGTAAGTGGGAGCGGATCACTATGGACTTTGTTACTGGACTTCCGCTGACTCAGAAGAAGTTCGACGCAGTTTGGGTCATTGTTGATAGGCTGACCAAGTCAACGCATTTCATTCATGTGGCAGTCTCCTATTCATCCGAGAGGTTAGCTGAGATCTACATTCGGGAGATTGTTCGCCTTCATGGTGTGCCTATATCTATCATTTCGGACCGGGGCACGCAGTTTACCTCGCGCTTCTGGAGAGCAGTTCAGCGAGAGTTGGGCACACGGGTTGAGTTGAGCACAACATTTCATCCCCAGACGGACGGTCAGTCCGAGCGGACTATTTAGATTTTGGAGGATATGCTCCGAGCTTGTGTTATTGACTTTGGAGGATCGTGGGATCAGTTCTTGCCTTTAGCGGAGTTCTCCTACAACAACAGTTACCAGTCGAGCATTCAAATGGCTCCTTATGAGGCTTTATATGGTAGGCGGTGTCGATCTCCAGTTGGATGGTTTGAGCCGGGAGAGGCTCGGTTGTTGGGTACAGATCTGGTTCAGGAGGCCTTGGACAAGGTCAGGATCATTCAGGATGGGCTTCATTCAGCTCAGTCCAGGCAAAAGAGTTATGCAGACCGCAAGGTTCGAGATGTGTCTTTTATGGTCGGTGAGCGGGTATTGCTCCGAGTGTCGCCTATGATGGGCGTGATGAGATTTGGGAAGAAGGGCAAGCTTAGCCCTAGGTTCATTGGTCCGTTTAAGATTCTTGATCGAGTGGGAGAGGTGGCTTACAGACTTGCTTTCCCGCCGAGCTTATCAGCCGTGCATCCAGTATTTCATGTGTCCATGCTTCGGAGGTATCACGGCGATCCAGCCCACGTGTTAGATTTCAGCACTGTCCTGTTGGACAAGGACTTGTCTTGTGAGGAGGAGCCAGTGGCTATTCTAGACCGGCAGGTTCGTCAGTTGAGGTCGAAGAGTTTCCCTTCTGTTCGTGTTTAGTGGAGAGGTCAGCCTCCTGAGGCATCGACCTGGGAGTCTGAGTTTGATATGCGGAGCCGTTATCCTCATCTTTTCCCCGACTCAGGTACTTCCTTCTTCTGTCCGTTCAAGGATGAACGGTTGTTTTAGAGGTGGAGAATGTGACGACCCAAAGGGTCATCAATTGTTTTAAATTAAATTCTATGACTCCGAGGCCTTGTCTCATTTAGAGTCACCTCGATTTGCGTGCGCAGTCCAAGCGCGTAGCTGGAAAGCTTAAATGAGAAACCGTGTGAAAAATGATAAGTTTTGACTATAAAATGAATTAATTTGACCTTGGTCAACATTTTGGGTAAACGGACCCGGATCCGTGATTTGACGGTCCCGGAGGGCCCGTAGGAAAATATGGGACTTGGGCGTATGCCCGAAATCGAATTCCGAGGTCCCAAGCCCGAGAAATGAATTTTTTAGTAAAATTGTTTTCTGAAATTGTTTAAGGAAATTTGAAATGAAAATTGATTAGAACGTGTTGGTATCGGGCCCGTATCTTGGTTCCGGCGCCCGGTACAGGTCATATATATGGTTTAAGTCATTCCTGTGAAATTTAGTTGAAAACAGACGTCGTTTGACGTGATTCGGACTTAAATTGGAAAATTTCATGTTTTATGAAGTTTGAAAGAATTCTTGGATTTTGAGGTTTAATTCGATGTTTATGATGTTATTTTGGCGATTTGATCGCACGAATAAGTCCGTAGGATGTTATTGAGGTTGTATGTACATTTGGTTTGGAGCCCCGGGGGCTCAGGTGAGTTTTTGATATTCCACGGGTTGCATTTTTGAACTTAAAATTTGCTGGTAAGAACTGACCAGCAGGCTTCGCATTTGCGAAGCCAGCCTCGCAAATGCGAGCTCGCAAATGCGAGCCATGTATCGCAAATGTGAGACAATGCCTGGGCAGCCTTCTTCGCAACTGCGAAGATTTCCATCGCAAAAGCGATGCCCGCCTAAATCCTCAGACATCGCAAATGCAATATTTCACTCGCAAATGCGAAGTCGCAATTGCGACTACTGCTTCGCAAATGCGAAAGCTGGGAAATTATGAAGGTTTNTAGCATCCAAAGCTGGTATTTATAGGTGTAAATTAGGGTCTAGTTTGGCGGGATTTGAAATTGAGTCAAGGCTACTGAAACTATTTAAAAATTGAACGTTGGTATTGCAGAAGAATTAAATGAGGCACAGAGCTTCTTGTTCCAACATTGTAATGTCAGTCTGCCATGGCTGAGCAACAATGAATTTTTATGAAGAAAAGGAAAGGAGGAGAAGAAGCAACTGTTGAGCAGAGAGTGATAAAATTAAAACACTATATGTGTTTAGGTATTTCAGTCGTTGGATTAAGAGTTTATACGGCTAAGATTAAGTCTGGACTATTTATCAAAACGACGTAGTTTCAATGGGGTTCTAGAGTATTCTAAAGTTGGGCTAAAGTTGAGAATTTTGGGCTGCTGGTTTTACGGATTTTGGGCCGGATTATGGGCTAAATTCGTGGGCTACCGAGGACTTAAGGGAATTTAGATGGTTAGGGATTGCATTGGGTTTTAGGTGACTAGATATTGGACAACCCACTTCCTTCTTCAAGTCTTTCTTTGAGTTTTTAATTCTTATTAAATCTCTTAATTAATCTTATTAGTATATATTAATATTAAATATTAATTAATTTATTCGATGCATTTTATCAAAATAAGACTTGCTATCATTTAATTTTGTAAAATAACTATTACATTAAAGAGTAAATATTATAAAGTATTAAAATAAATACTATTATTTGAATAAATAAAGAAGGAGATATACTTTTCGCAATGATAAGAATCATATTAAAATAAAAGTAATAACAGCTACAACAACAACAACAACAACAACAACAACAACAACAACAACAACAACAACAACAACAACAATAATAATAATAACATGTATACTAATAGTTTTAATAATAATAACAAATAGGTATAGTTTGTATTAAAACAAATAGTAGAATAAGTATTTTATGTTATTTATGATATTAGAAGCTTAAAGAAATAATTTGGAAGAAAGGAGGGACAAAATTGGGTGTCAACATATCCCCCAGAGGCTACAGAGTTAGGAAAGGTTTCACATTTGTTCTTTCTTGTCGTGCGGTTTGGTTTCACAATGCTAATTGAAATTCTACTCTTTTCTTTCGCAAATGGCGGGAACACGCGCTTCCTCATCTACCGATCAACAGTTCGAGCCCCCAGCAGCTCCCACGAGGGGCGGAGGGCGAGGCCGAGGCCGTGCTAGAGGCCGAGGCAGGGACAGAGCTCAGCCCAGGATAGCAGCACTCGTCACTACTTCGCCGAGGTTAGGCTAGGCACTTACCAGCACATGGGGTCGGTTGTGCTGATACTACACTCTGCACTGTCTGCACATCCCGGAGTAGCATTTGGTCATCAGCAGTAGATTGGGAGCTATCCTTCAGTTCGAGACTCCGAGGTAGCCCTGCTGGCATCCGCAGGTGTAACGACTCTGCCGGTTGTTTTTGGAATTTACGCCCCGATCCCCTATTAACTACTTTCCCCAAGTTTATTTCTGCTATTTTGATTTGCTGGGACGTTCGGTTTTGAGTTTCGGAGAGTTTTGGGACACTTAATCCCTAAATAGAGCTTAAGTGTGGGAAAGTTGCCCGTAGTCGGAACAGTGTGAGGACGGACTCGGAACGGAAATCTGATGGTTTCGTTAGCTTCGTTTGGTGATTTTGGGGTTGGGAGCGTGTTCGGAATGTGTTTTGGAGGTCCGTAGCTAATTTAGGCTTGAAATGTCGAAGTTTGAATTTTTGAAGTTTCTGGTCCGATAGTGAGATTTTGATCCGAGAGTCGGAATGGCATTCTGGAAGCGGAATGGAATTCCGAAAGCTGCAGTAGCTCCGTCATGTCATTTGGGATGTGTGTGCAAAATTTCAGGTCATTTGGACGTGTTTTGGTTAGGTTTTTGATCGAAAGTGTGTTTTGTGAGAATTTGAAGTTCTTAGGCTTGAATCATTGATTAATTTGAGTTTCCGGTATTGTTTTAGGTGTTTTAAGGATTGGTACAAGCTTGTATGAGGTATTAGGGGTTATTGGTGCCTTTTGTTGAGGTCTCGGGGGCCTCGGGATGAATTCGGATGGCTAACGGAGGAAAATTTTGGAGTTGAAGTTATGCAGCAGCTGTTCTTCTGGTATTTTCGCATCTGCGGTCTGGGAACCACAGATGCGGAGCCGCAAAAGCGGCGTATAGGGCCGCAGAAGCGAAATTGGGATTTCAGCAACCACAGAAGCGGAACCGCTCCTGCGGTTAGAGGTCCGCAAATGCGGAAGCTTGTTTTTAGTGAAAGTCGCAGATGTGACAAATGGTCCGCAGAAGCAGGACCGCAGATACGGTGCCTTGACCGCAGATGCGGAAATCACTGGTCAGAAATATTGATTTCGAGGGTTTAGTTTCAAAAGTTGAAAAAACGAATTGGAGCTCGGGAGAGAGCGATTTTGAGAGGGATTTGAAGAGGAGATCACTGGGTAACGATTCTGTAACCCGTTCTAGTTATATTTCATCAATCTTTTGTTAATTTCATCATCTAATTTTGGATTTTGAATGGAAAATGGGTAAAAACTTCATAGACCTAATTATTGAGATTTGAGTGGGTTTTTGACCTCTGATTTGAGAGATTTTTATATGGTTAGACTCGTGAGAGTACGAGGGTTCTGAAAATGTAAATTTCATGTGAATCTGAGATGTTGGCCTGAGGGGCATTTTGGTCATTTTACCTAATTTCGCGTCTTAGCTTTGAATTAAATAGTAGAATCAGTTGTTTGAGATGTTATTTACGATATGTAATTGAATTGAATAGATTTGGGCCATTTGGAGTCGGATACTCGTGGCAAAGGTGTGATTTCGAGTTGATTTTTGGAGCCGGTTCGAGGTAAGTGGCTTGTCTAACCTTGTGTGGGGAACTTTTCCCCTTAGGATTAATTTTGTGGTAATTGAAATGCCTTGTGCGTGAAGTGACGAGCGCGCACTTGTGCTAACTGTTGGAAATCCGGTTCTTCCTTAAAAAATAGTCTTGAATTGTGTTCTTCTTTCCTTGCTTAGACTGTTTGGATATTTAAACCTGTTGTAGCTTAGAGAAGCATGTCTACCTGACTAAACTGCTTTATCTGTCTTAACTGCCTTAATTGTACTACGTGAACCATGCTAGGTTAGGATTACCTGCTTCATTCTGATATGAAATTGATTGAGTTGAATTTTGTTGTTGCTGTGTTTTTACTTTGGGACTACGGAACAGTATTCCGGGAGATCCCCCTGCACTTTATTTTGGGACTACGGGACGGTATCCTGGGAGCTCCCCTGTATGTTTACTTTGGGACTACGGAATTGCATTCCGGGAGATCCCCCTGCA